>NC_047659.1:70385875-70620875 GCF_011762505.2 Arvicanthis niloticus | reverse complement strand
ACGTACTAGAGACTTGCCTCTGGAGGAAACTGTTTTTTCCTGTCTCAGTAGCCTTTGGCGGCCTATAATTCTCCACCTAGTGGTGGGACTACATAAGTTTCTCCCATCTACATTGTCCACTGATGTTGTGTTGACTTGTGCTGTGAATATTGCTCAGTGGCTCAAGTGCTTGACACACAAGCATGAGACCCCAAGTTCACATTGCTAATACCAGTGAAGTGAGATAGGCAGAGGACATGGAGTTGCAAGTTCAGTGAGAGACCTGTCTCAAAAAATAAAGAACCATAAGGGAAGAAAGCAAGCACTCATCTCCACACCTCCCTTAGTCATGTCATATTCCACCTATGTGTACCTCACACATACCATACCGTAGTAATAAAAATAATTCTCAGAGCTCAGAAATTTTACTAGCATGTTCAAAGCCAAATAATTTTAAAGAATTACCTTTACTCTGTTTGTTAAAATTACTCTGTTTGTTTTTAGTTTTTATAAGTATAATCATGACCTATGAACTCACAGCCAAGGACTTGAAGTCCTTTTTTTTTTTTTTTTTTTTTTTTTTTTTTGTTGTTGTTGTTGTTTTTTGAGACAGGGTTTCTCTGGTTTCTCTGTGTAGCCCTGGCTGTCCTGGAACTCACTCTGTAGACCAGGCTGGCCTCGAACTCAGAAATCCACCTGCCTCTGCCTCCCAAGTGCTGGGATTAAAGGCGTGTGCCACCACTGCCTGGCAGGACTTGAAGTCCTAAAGTGCAATTCTTATAGTGGTATTTCTTTTAGAAACATTCTGTAAAGCATAGGCTTTAATTATGATCTGATCATCCAAAAAATGCTTCACCTGAGCTGATTGCTGTTTCAGATGATAGTTCTCCAAGCAATGGAAGCACCTCTTGAGTCTTCAGATAGTTCTCTCTGCATAAAACAGGAAATGTCTTTGTATTCTACACCCGTATTTTATCCTGATATTTTTTCCCCAAAGTTTTCAAAACTCAACTCATCCACAAAATCTTCTGTGATGAAGACGGAAGCCACCCAGACATTCTGTTAATATCTCCAGTGTGATTGATATTTCTCTCCTTCAGTGTGGCAAGATAGCATATGTGTATATGTGGGCAAGTGTATATATCTTTATGTTAATGTGCATCTGCTCATCCCGTCTCTACCAACTACCATTAAGATATTAAATTCCCAGGGTCTGTTCTTGCTTTCCTCCACAGAAAAAGACATTTATTTATGCCGTAACCCTTGTGTTTAATGCTATGGCCGGATGTTCAGTAAACATGCATTGAATGAATGAGTGGGTGCTTAATGACAACAATGACGACTCTGAAGGAAAATCTCCCCTCACACACAGAGAAAATAAGATCATGTATAAACATAACTCCAAATAGCTTGCTTCCTCAAGTGTACTGTTTTTAAGCACTCTCAGCTGAAACATGCAGTGGAATGACTGAGACTTAGCAGGTGATTTTCTCCTCACCCCAGCTATCCCAATGGCTACAGTTCCAAACAAACACATGTAAAGTGGGAATATTTTCCCTACAAAATAATGCTGCATTCTTTCATATGGCATTGCTTTTCAAAGCCATTGGATCTGTTTATCTCTTCTCCCTTATCACAGATATGTTTCTTGGGATAAAGGCAAAGGAAGAGAACTGAACAAGGGATCCTAACTTTCTAACCTCCCTATTTTGTTATAAAAAAAAAATACTGAGTGAGAGAGGATGTGCTTAGACCTACTGTCACTAGATATCCCAGGTAAGGGTGGTACCTAAGGGAATCTTCCTCTTCTCTGAGGAACAAAAGAGTGTGTGAATGATTTGCAATGGTCAGACTGGGAGGAGAAGAGGAATTGGAGCTGCAATTGAAATGTAAACTGAATAAAAATACCCCCAAAACTGATATTCTGAGTCATATGAGATACTTCCCTTGCTACAACTTTTTATCACCTTTTTGAATTATTATTGCTGTATTACTCTACTACAAGCTGGGCATAATGACATACACCTTTAATTCCATGATTTCAATTGTAGAAGCAGGAGGATTAGCAGTTCAAGATTATTCAAGCTATGTAATAAGATGAGCCTAGGCTATATTAGTCACAAAAAGCAAAATAAAGAAAAAAAAACAGCATAAAACTACAAAAACAAAAAGCAATAAACACTTCCCATTATTATAAAATGTAAACACTTACTGTAAACATTATATAAGCCAAAGTAACCAAAACTTCAGAGAGTTTGAATTGCTTTACACATATTTTAATCTTAATTTTATCCTCTATTTTGACTCATTTTGAGTGACTACATCAACTACTATCTTTCAAGGTCTTTAACCTTGAAATTAGGGTGATTAGGGTGAAGGGGAACAGTGGTTCAATGATAGAATGCGTTTAAAGAAGCCAAATTTCAGTCATATACATAGAAAGGACGTCACTGTTGCTATAATCTGCCATCATTTCCATTCAATCATAATGACAAGTGACTAGAGTAAGTAGGCTTTGTGAACAGAAGATTCATTTAAAACTTCCAAAAGGGATTATTAACTTTTTATGATCCTGAGTAGATCCACACAAAACTGAAAATTGAAATGGTGTTGGAAAATTGAGAGTAAGACATCGTTCACATCTTTGTCTTATGTATCAAAGAATTCCGTCTATAAATTAGAAAAGTTTAATAGACACTGATGGCACTTTCTATATGTCTAAAAACAGAGGAGTATCAGTATCTGTATAAAATAGCACATTAAAGGCATTTACTTGTTTTCAGGTTTTTAGTTATAATTATAATGAAGGCTTAAGGATTTCCCAGCAATACAATGACACTTTCACTGAACAGGTATCTCCCCGCCCCCCCTCCCCCCCCCCGCAACACACTTTGTATGCTACATACAGTCTTGCACAATTGAAATACCATTACTGTAACTCCTCTCTGTTACTCATCCACTCCTCTCCCTTTGACCCAAATGATTACCACTCCAAAAATGTCACCATGCTAAAGAAGAATACAGAGAATCGCTTCCTTCTCTATCATCCTGATAGGCCATTTTTAGTCCCCGGACTTGGAAGTTACACAGCACATTCTTTTTGCTTAATAAATTCTGTAATTTATCTAAAGTGCTTATTTTTGTTAGTTGCTTCTCTTTGTGTAGTTTGTAGATGTTAAAACACACAGTTCTGTAATTTATGAAAACAAGTAGAAATTATTGTGACAGTTGTGGACTGACACTGGGAGTCATGGATCAAAACTTTCCCAGGAAATTTTGATAATTTTACATGTCTGTGATGGAGAGTAATCTGCATTAAAAAGATCTGAGTAAAGCAACAATAGATATTCCCCACAAGCCATGATCTTCCTAGGCATAGACTCTGTACTAGGCAAATTTGCTGTACTAATGATGATTTTCTTCTGTGGGGAAGGCCTAAGATTCAGTTAAGTTTCTTGCCTGTGAAATTGGTATTGGAGCATGCAGGGTCTGGTGCTGTGTAAGATAATTGTTGACTTTTCTTCTTGTCTTAGTCACTGCTCTATTGAAGTGAAGAGGCATTATGACCAATCAACTCTTATAAAGAAAAACATTTAATTAGGGGGATTGCTTATTTTTTCAGAGGTTTAGTTTATTATCATAATGGTGGAGAACATGGAAACAAAGCACTGTAGAAGCAGCTGAGAAGTACATTCTTATCTGGTGATCAAGAGAGAACAGGCCTGGGCCATGCACGGGTTTTTGAATCACACATAGACACGTGCAAATATATCTTTACAAGAAGGTAATGGGTATGTTGTTGTGTTTTAATATAAGGATCACTAAGAAAGTGATTTCTTACTGATCCTCTTGCCTTGATATTTTTTATTTCCCTTCTATATACCTATAAGTTTATCTAATCTCTATTTTTAAAATAGAAACCTTAAAAACATCATAGAATTACTTATATGTATTCCACAATTGCATATTCATATTATACATAATTTTAAAATATGTATAAAATTGTTGATGTTACTCACATTATTTTTGTATCAAAATTTTGAAATGAATATTTATTTCAATACAATCTTCTGTATATATCCAAAGTAATAGAAAAATTATGAATAATATTTGAATGTTTAATTATGTCAGTATACCACATGATAAAATATTCTATATTTTAGAAATAGATTTTTGCAACATATTGTAACAACTTTTTTTTTTTAGATATTTTATTTACACTTCAGATGCCATCCCCTTTCCCCATTCCCCCCCCTTAGAAAACCCCTATCCTATGCCCCCTTTTCCTTTTTGCATTTATACATTTTTTAAAATAATGTTAATCATAAGCGTTATAAGTTTGGAATTGTTCAATTAGAGGTGTAACCCACTGACCGACCTAGATATAACAACTATCTTTGACTGGTGGAGATACATGAATATCTGCCTCCCTGTCTCCCCCCTCTTTCTCTCTTTCATCACCTAGCTTCTCCTGTCCTTCTTCTCCTCCTCTTCTTACTCCTTTTCTTCCTCTCAGTACTCCTCCTACCTTAGCTCCTCCTACACATCACCCTTCCTGTTAAAATGAAACTTTTCTCTCAAAATACAATTAGAGCATAATTATGCCAATTTGTACCAGTGAGGTACAAGATAGTCCTAATACCCAGTCCATCATTTTGTTGACTAACCAGCACCTCTGTCATCAATCCTAACTAAAACATTTAGTTCTGAACCTGGCTTTAGGATGAATGTCAGCTGATGACCATCCACTCAAATCTTTTCTCTTACGGTAAATAGCTATAAGTTTTCAACCCCGTCAGAAATCCAGAATGACTGAGTTAACTATAATTGTGGGAAGCACAAAGCATAGCTTCTAAAACTTAGCCAATTTATAGAGACCTCTGAACACCTGAAAAGCCCCTATACTACCAAACGTTGGAGCATCAAATCTTCAGCCTTCTGGCCCAGAATCATCTGACAGACCTTGGTGATGTAGGATTATTAAGGACTGATTACTCTGTCTAGGCAGATATAATCAGTTGACTATTCTGCATGTGTGTCCTTTTCTGGACAGTAATTTGTCTGTAGATGGAGAGAGGCAATTCTTGCCTAGTGGGTGTTGTAACAACTTTCAATGCGGTTGAATGAATGCTTCTCCATTTACATACATATCCATTTTCACATATGTGTTCATTGATCTATTTTTTATTTTTTCCCCCCGGGAAATTATGCAGACTAGGAGAAAAGTAAGTCATGTGGTCTATCAGAGACCTGTCTATTGGTCTTTCAGAGACATATTTTAACAGGAAATTTGAAGTCAAAGGAAGGCATATTTTGGTATAAATGCCAAATTGTCTCCAGAAGTGTTATGCCTAATTATTCTTTCAACAGGAGTTTATTAAAGTGTTCTCCTACTACACTGTGAGTTTGAATTCATCATTTAATTTAAAGAGCAAGAAGGGGGGTCACAACAGGGCACAAAACTTTCCTGAGTAGGGCCATATTAGATTTATGGGAAAAGATTTGTTAACCAGGATCAGAGTCATGGGACTGTGGACATATTTGTTTTATTACCAAGAACTCTATGAATCAGTTGTAGTAACAATTCAGCTTCTACCAAAACATGTACAGTTCAGAGACAACCCTGACCACAAAAAAAAAAAAAAAAAAAAAAAAAAAAAAAAAAAAAAAACCTATAAATTTTTCTATTGAAAACAAAATACCAGGGTTGTGATAATAGTAAATATCCTTTTTGGATTTTTGTTCTTTCTGACTAGAGGGTATACTATTGTTTCTCTTGAACATACCTATCTTATTTTAAATCTAGGGAATAGGATATATATGCACAAAAAATAAATAAACAGAATTCTATTAGTTTCTAAATAAAAATGTCAATCATAAAGTAACAGCCACTATATTTCACCCATACAAATGACTGCTTCATGAATGTGAACCAGGAACCTGCTATTTGGAACATACCAATTCCATCTGCTTCCCTGTTCATTTAACAACCTTTCAGAGCACAATAATCCTCAGTCCTATTAGAAAGAAGAACAAGTGGCAGTGTTGATAGGTCTCACTTCTACTGGACAGATATCCAATAGGTAACAAAACTGAAGGCCAATGCTTGTGGATAGCAGACAAGAAAGAGCTGTGGTACTTGCTCAAATAAGTGGCTATATTATATTAATGTCCTTTAGATTTTAAAAATTTTCTATAAATATTCAAACTTTACTATAGAAGCTGTTTTGCATTTATTTCACTAAGTAATTCTAAATTTGATCAGAATTATTATGAGTCTTAAGGAAAATAGAAGTTAGCATGCTCTCCCATTCATATGATTTTATGCTGTTGTGATTTATTAGCATCTAGAAACTGATTATTTTTGAACTTACTATATTATTTAGCATATATCTCCTAGAAATAAATTCAGTCTTTATTTAATCTTCTGTTCAATAAATTATTATTTTATTTTGTGATAACCTAAAATGATATGGTAATGGCTATCACACAGGAGCTGGAAGTTGGAACAGTTTGTTAAGTGTTGTGAACATAAGCTAATTTCCTAGCATCCTCCATGAAAAGCCAAATGGATCCCTTGTGTTCACTTTCAAAACAGTCTACCTGAAACATTACATCAAGGTCCAGGAAGAGACCCTGTCTCAAAATAAAATGAAGAGTGATTGAGGAAAACAAACTATGTGGACCTGTGGCTTCCAATTGCATGAACATACGTGTACATATACTCACCTCGACATATCTAAACACATATACCAACATGCACTCAAAAGGCTCTCAAACTATAAAGGTAAATGAGAAAGCAGATTCATTTCAAATTAGATGGGGATACATATGCATCAATAATTAAACCACTAGTTCAAGAAACTATTTCTCTATAGATACTAAATTTTAACAATTAGCACAGTTGTGCTTTTACTTAATTTGGAAAAACACTTGAATCTTAAGATTGCATCCTACCTGAAGAATAACGTTTGAATCTTTTCTGAAGTAACTAATGCCACAGCTCTTCTCAGGTAGATTTCAGTTTACCAGAAAAGCTGATATCTTTAGGTCAGTTTCTGATAAACAAGAGCCGCCCTTAATCTTTCCCGATGGTCAACAGCCGATGGTCAAGGGCACCTAGTTCCCACACAATGTAAACAGCTTTTATTAGCTGAAGGACCCCGCCTGGCTGATATAAATCTGCTTGCTTTGCTTCCATTTTGCGCTCTTCTCCTTTTTCTCTGAGAGATGAACTTGGAAGATTGAACCTTAGTAAATCTTTATTTTTCTAACCATGGAGTGGTTTAGTTTGGTGGTTTCACTGTGACCTCTTTTACAGAGTTTTAAACTTTGGATTAGAAAGGAGATTGAGTGTTGTCATTGGTGTTTTAGGGCAGTTCTAGTAGATACATGGAAGACAGTAATTCTGAGAACAACATGGACTGTGGAGACCCAGATGAAGAATTTTCAGATGGGAAGGATATTAGCAAGTTGGCCTAAAGACCATTCTTGTGATATTTTTCCAATGTGGCTGCTTTCTTCTCCTGTCTGAAAATTCTCCATGAGGCCAATTTGAAAACCTTTTTAATTAAAGACAGCCTAGAGCTGACTGTGTCACATGGCTATTAGTGATCACTGTGTTGCAGATCTACAATAAAAACAGAGCAAGCAGGGCAAAAGCATTACAAAATGTACAGTTTGAGGAGAAAAAAAATAGAACCAGGAAATTTTTTAATGTTGGAGCCATGTGCCATGCTCAAGAGATGAGAAGTTTAAGGAAAGGCTTTAGGAGAAATGGAGTAAGAGGTGCCATCAGGGCAAGAACCCATTCAGCTAAGCTTGCAACATGTGAAAATTAAAGGTTATTCAACAAAGGAAACTATCAACAATTCAAAGCTTATATGAAAGTATGTCTTGAAAAGGACCAGTTTCCAGCCCTAGCAGGCAGCAGAATTTGGCAGCTTTAGCCAAGTACTCCAGGCTTTATCCAAAAGATACAGGTGTAAAGGGGTTGGGAAATCTTCCTTAAAGGTTAAGAAAAGATACTGAGGCTACACATTTGGCAGGCGACTTTCTGCCGCAAGGCCCTGAGAGGCTGTTGCCTGACGCTGTGAAGGTAAAGCCTAAATTGTGCTGGAGACCCCAAGAAGTTGAAGGTGCCAGACCCGTGGACTCCTGCCAAGAAGAGCTGCAGACAAGGTCTGGCACCAGCTCAAGAGAAAGCATTGTGCTGCATTCAACAAAGCTGGAAGGGGTGGGAGTTCTGAAGAGCCACATAGTGCCAGACATGGATGTACAGGATTTGGAGTCTGTCCTGCTGGGTTTCAGCTTTAATTTAGTCCAGTATTTTCTCACTGCTTGCCATTTCCTCCCTTCTGGAATGTTCATGTATATTCTGCACAATTGTATGTTGGAAGTATATATATATATATATATATTTTTTTTTGCTTTTATAGGGGGTTACATTTAAGAGATTTCCTTGAGATTTTGGACTTTTTCATAATCCTGTGATTGCGAAAGAATATGCGGATTCTTGAGGTTGTACTAGACACATTTTGCATTATGATGGGGCTGAAAATCTATGGGACCCAGAAAGTGGAATGTGGTAGTGCGAAAATGGCCCTCATTGGTTCAAATATTTGAATGTTTGGTTGATGGACTGTTTAGAAAGGGTTACAAAGTGCTACCGTATAGGAGCAGGTGTGTCACTCAGAATGGACCCTAACTGAATGCTTTGTATTATAAGCTGGGTTGGTGGTGATGTTTCTTTATTGCAGTAGAAGAGTAACTAAGAAGCATGACTACAAAATAGTGTCTTTTTTGATAAATATTGTGATGTATTTTAAATGGAAAGTATTTCTACTTTATACTTGAGTTGGCTGGAAATGAGAAATCAGGCTTTTCTTAAAAGAATATTATATTCTCTGAAGGAGCAGAGGCAATTGAAATGACTGACCATTTCTTTGTAGAATAGTGATCAACAGGTAGGAAAGGATCTTTTATAAATTTTATCATAAGTATATAGAATCATTTTCAGATTTAAATGAGTGCAGAAAATAAAGTTCTGATTAACTCATGAACCATTTGATATCCTTGAAAGATACCTAGAAAAACTCTGCTAATAATCAAATTTCCAAATGGCCCTATAAACACTCTTTTGGCAAACAACTTATAATTTTTATGCTAAACTTACATTTGTTACACATGTTTACAAGTAATATATTACACATGCTGAACTGTGTGAAGCAAAAAGTATATTAAAGACAGATCACATAACTTGAAAATAGACTTCTCTGATTCTGATGATTAATTGTTACTAATGATATATTCTATAGTGGAGTAGTAAATTAAATATTTGCTCTTCTGTAATAAAATGCCAAACGGGCAAATCTATTAGATTTTTATCTTCTGATACTTTAGCCCAATTAAGAATATAACCCAAAATTTAAATTTAAAATTCACTCAAATGACCAAACTGAAGTTACTTTTTCTTGAATGTTTTTGAGCCTCAACTAAAGAAACACAAATATGAATAAACAGGTTGTGTTTCACTTAAATCAGTATTTCACAGTTTGTTGGGCTTGACCCCCTTTGGGTTCACATATTAGATATCCTGTTTATTCAGTATTTACATTATGCTTCAATGCAATAGAAAAATTCAGTTATGAAGTAGCAAAAATTAATTTATGATTGAGGATCACTGCAGTATAAGAAACTCTATTAAAGTATTAGAAAAATCAAAAGCCATTGACCTAGAGACAGTGCCAGGTAAGTGTGCAGTGGGTGATGGCACATGACCTAACTCCTTTCCTTTGTCTATAGTCCTAGATCCACACAGTTATTTTGCTTCATTTTAAGAGTATTAATCCCTTTCAGTTTCTTAAATATATTCTTTCACTTAGATTAACTTTTACTTACAAATTAAATCTAAAATCATATATAGTTTATTAAAGCAGATCCTCAAATTTCCATTGAAATTGGAATATTAAGGAGAAGCTAGGTGATGAGAGAGAGAAAGGGGGAGGCATGGAGGCAGATATTCACTTGTCTCCACCAGTCAAAGATAGTTTATATATCTAGGTTGGGTATTGGGTTACACTTTTGATTGAGCATTACCAAACTTATAAAGCCTTTGATTAACATTTAAAAAATTGTATAAAAGCAAAAAGGAAAAGGGGGCATGGGATAGGGGTTTTCTAGGGAGGGTAAATGGGGAAAGGGGATGGCATCTGAAATGTAAATAAAATATAAAATAAAAAAAAGTAATTAGCTAAGGTCACTTACTATATTTATAAACTCTTGACTTCACAAATGCTACAAATAATAATTGAATAGTATATTATGACAACTTACAAAATTATTCCACTGGCTTTTTAGCATTTAAAATATGGTTAAGATCACAAATGGTTGTGGTTTACTGTGCTGCCGTCAGCTGCAGAGTATCAAAGAGAGATTTTGGTAGTACTGGAAAGGCACCACATCGAGAAGGTAGCTGGTTAAAATATGGAAGATGATATGGCTTTATTCTTAAATGGGGGAGCATTTCGGTGCCCTGACTCTTTCTGAAACCCCTCACTGAAATTATCTTAATATGGTAGTAAGTGATGAAAACCATGGTAGAATCCTGTCTCTCTTCTTTGTGCCAGGTCCCTCAATTAATCTTCTTTGATGACAAAGAATAGTATGGTGCTGATAAGCAAGTCTACCCAAAGGTGGTCCTAAATGTGAGAAAGTCTGTCTTTGTTACAAATTGTTACTGGTCCTCTATTTGTGTATTCTTTAAAAATATTCAACCTCATCCTCTCCTTAGCATATACAGCAAGTAAGTAAGTCCTAAGAGGGATAATAAGGACTTGAACTTACCTTTAAGTAAGTCTATCTTGTTTTTCTCTTCCTGAGAGAATTCAAAGAAGTAAAATACATGTTCTGGATCCCTACTGGTGATGTTTCTTCACACCTGCAAATAACAATACAAAGATCAATTTTAAATTACAACATATGGAGGAGGACAAACAAGGTCTGATATGCCTGCTTATTGCATGTTCTTAGTAGAATTCTATTATTGCAAATGACAAAACAGCCATTGTTCATGACCCTGTGACTAGACAATTTAAAGATGGGTAAAATGAGGCAACTTCATGTACAGTTATAGGTAATTATTTATTCTGTTACATATATTTATTCAAACTTCTTTGCCCATGTTTAGCCATCCCTGATTTTATTAGTCTTTCATTTCTCTGTCAAATTTCAATGTGTTTTATTGTTGGATGTGTATTATATGAATATTATTGGGGAATCATTTAATATAAATAACAGGTATGCAAAAATAGAAGAGGCTTCTTTCTCTTTTCTTTTGACTCTAGCTGCAATTAATAATTTGTTGTAACTCTAATAGCTAAACAGAACTAAAACAATAGAAAATCAGTGCTGAAATTGTAGTTCGGTGGTCAGTTAGCACACATAAAGGATCAGGTTCAATTCCCAATACATTTTCTTATGTAAATATACAAGTAAGTGTGTTAATGAGTACCAGAAATCTATACTACAATTGTAATACATCAGTCTAATATAGGAACAAAAATAGTCAAACAAAATTTTTTAAGTAAACATTATGTCTGGATACAAGTTTTCCCAATAATAATTAGTAAAGTAATTTTGGAGGTGTTTTAAATCACTGAATCTTTAAGTTCTCTCCTTCTATCAGAAAGAATACTGTATAAAATTGTTACTAAGGCCATGTATCATAGAGGAGGGCCTGCTACCTCTACTTTCCTAGAGCTGTATAATTCCTAGTGATACTCTAAATAATTATACTACAGATAAACATGGGTCTGACCACTTATCAAAGGATCTTCTTTTTTTCAGCTGAAGTTCAACATTAATAGAAAAACCACACATAGTCAAAATTCAATTAAAAACAGACAAGCGAACCCATTTGCATGGATTCATCTGTCATATAACTCCTTTACGTGAGGTTCAGGGAACATCTACAAAAAAGCCTGGAGTATTAAAAGCCAGAGGGACTGGACATCTGCTCGAAAATTATGTTTTTCTAGCTATGACAGTGAAGCCACACCCATAAAATCTCAATCCTGTGGTTGCCCAAACAAGTCTTAAGTAATTATAACATACATGCCAAAGTAGTTAAAAGAAACTTTGTGGCCATCAACCCTTGATGATGAGCTAGATTCAAGTAACAGTTGCTGTGGGAGGAAGAGTTTTTTTCTTCCCCAATGATGAATGCTCTCATTGGTTATCCAAAACCAGTGAATATATAATTGCCAAAGAAGAGGAGATCACACATTTAGGAGGGAGGGGGTTTTAGACATTGGAGGAGTAGGAAGAAAGAAAATGGAGAACTGATGCAATTATATTTTTTAAATACAAAAATATTCTAAATACCCAGAGATGTAGCTCAATTGTTAGTCTTTCCTATTAAGCATGATGCACTAGGTTTGATTCCTAGAATTTCATAAGCTAGTTGAAATAGGATATACTTGTAGTCTTAGTACTCAGTACGAAGATAATAGATCAGTAGGTAGAAACAGAAAGACCAATAGTTCAAGGTCATCTTTGGGCACATAAAAAGTTGGAGGTCAGTCTAGAGCACATACAACACAGTCACAGGAAAGAAAAAAGGACTCACAAAGTTGAGACTTTCTCTCAAGGTTCTCATTTTCCTTTTAAGAACATAATTTCTTTCTGTAGTAATGTGAAACAAAGCTCTCATGTTTGCATGAGGGAATTTTTATAAGCTATGGACATACATCTACTGACTTCCATCTTTAAGTGCAATTAAGTATGGACAAATAGTACCAAGATAGCTTTAATTAATTGACATGACATTTACATACCAATTTGGAAAATCAAAACAAAGCAAACAAACAAAAACAACCCCAAAAGTCTGTTTGTTGAAATTTAGCAATTTTTAAAATTCAGAACATTAAAATAACTTTGTTTTAACTGGAAGTTAATCGTCCAGCTGTCTAATTGTGCTTATGAAGGACAAAGGATGGAAATCAGAAAAGATGTGAAAAACATTGAGAGAGTCACAAAATAGCTTACAGTGGTGGCATGTGTTTGTTTGTTCGTTTTGGCTTTGTATATTTTTAGGTTTCTCTCACCAGTCAAGAAAAATTAGTTCTGATGAAAGATGCACATCTAATTGTTATTTCATATCTATGACTTTCCCAAGTAGAATGGATTCCTAAATTTAAGAACTGAATGTTTGCTGCAATCATTATTCCCAAAAAGAATTTTCATACTGACTGGTCAGGTTTATTCCCTGCCATTGATGAAACAAAGAAGAGAAATTTCAATATGTTTTATGCCTCAGACTCTGAACTAAACTATCCATATAACTAAAAAATTAAGCCTTCTAACTATTCTGAAAAAAAAAAAAACTGAACCATGTTTTCTATTTGGTTGATACAGAAAATGAGGCATAGTTAGTTATTTAATTTATTTTCTAGGCAAGAGAAAAGCATAGCTAACACATATGACCTATTGCCCAGCATATATGCCTTCCTATTTCATATTTCTATCATCCTGGCAGTTCGAGGTAGGGTGGCTTCCCCTGAACATATTCACTGCCTCACCTTCTAGTGCCCCTATATTCAGTTTCATTGGCCTCAACATGGTTGCTTCAGAATTAAAAAAAGGGGTTTAGTAATATTTTACTTATTTATATTAAATTATAATGCCAAAAATGACATAGTTCCTTCTACTGTTGCTATAGGGATCAGAATATGAAGATTTTACAAAGCTCCTTGGCTGAATTAGTGTGTGGAAAGAGTGTACAAATAACATTATTGTCATCACCATTATTATCATGATCATCATTATGGATTATATAATATCTTTTGTAAATTGCAATTTTCATTATAGATAATATGTGTACATTGTTCATAAGCATATATATATATATATATATACAACTTCATATACATGTAAAAATATAACCCAATAAAACAATTCAGTCAACTTTTTAACAACTACCCAGTACTCAATAAATCAGTCTTGACAAGTTTACTTTTTTCTTCCCCAGGAAAAGAGGGAAAAAACAAACTACTAATCTCTCCATATCTCTGAAAGGCAATATTCAATACTCTCAGAGAACAGGCTAAAAAACTGATGTGCTCAAAACTGTCCAAGGTTACTATGCTCATTTGCAGAGACCATTACAGCTTATTTTATTTTTAAGCACCTCATGTCTGAGTATTATATTGACGTCATTGTCATCCTTTCCACTCTCCCTACAGTACCTCTTATGATCCCCTATTAATTCTCCAGTTCATGACTTCTTTCTTGCTTATTGTTGTTATATTTTCTCTCTTTCTGTCTCTGTCTCTGTCTCTCTCTCTCTTTCTCTCACACACACGCACACACACAGAAACAAATACATGCATACACATATATAAACACACACGAGTCTAACTTATACTTGTTTGTCTATGTATGAGGATAACGTATCAGGAGGCTCCACCATTATCTCTCAGCAGCCATTATTTATCTTAATGTTTCACATGGTGCAAGGTCTTATAAGATTGCCTTCATCCATGTTGACACATCATTGTACAGGTCTTGTTCAGAAAACTGCATTTTTATGATTTTTTTTTAATGAAGCAAATGGTATGTGTGTTTGTGTGTGTGTGTGTGCAAAATAAATCAAACCAAAAACTAATAAAAGAATAAAAATTGTCAAGTTTTCACTTGATTCTAATCAGTTTGTGTGAAGAGATGTCCATTTGGATTCTGCTGTTAGAGAACTCAGTTATGCAATATTCACATAAAGAGTTCCAAATCAATGTGATATAATTTAAGTTTATATTAACATTTAGATTAATGAGAAACTCAAATTGAATTATGAGCTTTGGATGCTTGGGTTCTGTCCTTGCCAGCTTGGAATGTAGTCTCTTGATTCACCTTCTAGTCTAATCAAAAGATTCTAGTATTCATGTATGTCTAGTGCCAGAGGATTTTTAGCTGGGCCAGGGGACTGTACTGACATCAACATGGAAAGAATTAGTTCTTAACGATGAACGAAGTGAAATGTGTCCAGCAGTTGCAGACATCTTTCCTGTACTGCAATTTTCCATAAATAATTGCCAAGAAAAGGAATTCTTTATCAGGATAGGTTATAACTTCTTTATGAAGAAGTTATAGCTATTCATTAGTTATTTCTGGAGACCCTACTCTGTACTGCAGGCTGCTTTAAATCTTCACACATTCTTCTTCCAGGAACTCATTTTCAATTCTATGTTCTCATACACACACTCAAAATAATATGAAAAAGTTTATGATTAAAGATGTCACAATGAGTGCTGTCCTAAAATATAAATTAAACATTATTCAAACAAGGGAAAGCAGGTCTCAAAATGGGGAGAGACTCTCTGAAAGAATCTTATACTATTTCTTCAATGAACCTGGAATGCAGAATGATAATTTTGAAATAAGTCAAACACACACACACACACAATGTATAGGGAGTATATAGTATATAGGGGATATTATAACACACACACACACACACAGACATATATATATATATATATATATATATATATATATATATATATATGAAGTAAAAATTTAATATACATAGTTGGTTAGGGATTAATTCATACTAAAAATTTAATTTGCTAATAATTTTGAATACTTTCTTTAAAATTAAACGGGTACAAAATTACTGATGGGCTTTAAGTCAGCCATATTTAAGAAGTGTCTATGCAGCTTTGGTGCAGAGAACGGATGAAAACTGAGCATGCCCTTCTTTAGAACATTGTCAGATAATAAAGTGGGCCCTTACATACCTTATTAAAACTATAAACAAAGACAGACAGACAGATAGTCAAACAGACAGACAAGAGAATGTTAGACTTAAATGATGCCAACCTTCATGGCTTTTCTTTTCACATGGAACAAAAAGGGCAATGTAAGCCGAGAGCTGACCATATTCTGCCTGAACTCTACAACTCTCACTCATATTTTTTAAAAGCTGTACAATAACAATATGTTCAAGAAGAGTACTAGATCCTATGATAGCAGGATGAAGAACAGAGACATGTACCTACCAGAAATTTAATTTAAATACTACATGAGGAGGAACCATTGAGTAAGAAAAGTTTTGTAAGACAGTAACAAAAAATATTTCGAAATAGGGTAATCTTCTAATAAGTATGTTGTGTTGAACATATTTGTTTAACCCTCAAGTGGATGGATCCTGCAATGAAATACAACTCTTTAGATTCAAAGCTTGGCCTTTTCCTTTTATGATACATTGATTGGCAAGAACTTGTGACTCTATGCTTTTGCTGTAAAATGAAGGTTAACATTCTACTTAATATACTTTTTTTTTCTAATTAGCCTAGTATTAGCTTATAGGACCTCTCAAGTTCATGACAGTTATGGTTGCCATTTTTAGACTACATCTGTTATAGTGAATGGGTATCTTGGCTCTGGAAAGCTGCTTTGAGCATAACTTTTAGAATTAGGCCTAAGAAATAAAACTACTCAAACTTGTAAAAAAAAATTAAGATGCACTATTTCCCAGACAGAGTGAACATCAGTACAGAATTCTAGAACTGACCTTGGCATTAAAATATATTCAACTTGAAGCTTATTCAATATAGAAGAATTCCATTAGTTTCAGTTTGGCCCTGAGAAAGAAGAGATCAGGTATCAAATTCGGGGTTAAATGAACATGTATTAGGCTATTTAAAAGTCACATTTGAGAAATGGTTATTAATTTATTTTTAATTTGAGAATTCCTGGTCACAAAGCTAATGATGGTCATTAGTATCATACGTGGTATTTTAGAAAACGCTGATGTGTCATTTATTGTCATTACCAATGTTAGAAATAAGTCTTCACTGACAACATTAACATTATTCAGTGTAAGTGAATTTATTTGGGTAGAACTGGGACGGTGTTTACATAGTGATGTAACTTAAGGACATCAGAGGCTAGAAGTAAGCAAAATTAAGCTGGATGCATCACTTTAAGTATGATCTACTTGTGATTCTGCATTCATTGATTAGAGAAAATCACAAGAACATAAAATAACTGTAAGTGTGCATTCTGCTTCGGAATTCATGGAATGTTGTTGCATGTTAAGCATAGATTGTAGAAATGTTTTGTACTTGAATACAGTTACAAGTATGACTATCTAAGAAATATTTTGGTATTTAGCAAAATGAAGCCAGCAGTACTGTTTTACTGTTAACTGATATTTCAATTTAGGTTTTATCTCTGTGAAGAGACACCAAGACCAAAACAACTCTTATAAATAAAACATTTATTTGGGGATTGGCTTATAGTTTCAAAGGTTACATGGCAGCATGCAGGCAGACATGAAACTGGAAATGGATCTTGATCTGAAGGCAGGAAGGAGGGACTGTGTGCCACACTGGGCATAGCTTGAACATAGGAGAACTCAAAGCATGTCAGCTACAAGGACCCACTTCCTACAAAAGGCCATATATACTAATAGTGCTGCACTCTATTGGCGAAGCCTTCAAACACACGAGTCTACAGAGGTCATTCCTATTCAAATCACCCAACTGATCAGGACAACTGGTCATGGCTTTAAAGAAATACAGTTTATCTGCCTATGTGTGGTACAGGAACAAAACAGCTTCCATTAGTTTACAATACTTAGCATATCCAAATGTTATTAGTAAAGACTTGCATAAATAGAGTAAGGGAAATGCTATTAGAAATTGAACTTGGAGATGGAGGCAAGAGACAAAGAATGAGGGGCCTGGCCACTCCAAAGAACATTGTTGGGTTTTATTCTCTTTGTAATATAAATCTCTAAAATATAAATATGAAGTTACTGATATCTTCATTAATTCTTCAAGATTATAATAACCAGAATTTTATGAAAGAAAAGAAAGGCTCCTACCACAGTAACAGGAAAAAAATGAGAAATGTAGAGATATTTGGAGATGTTTTCTGGAAGAAATCCCAATAGGATGTGGTCAAGGGTTGAAGGTAAGAACTTCAGTAACAAAAACTGTGACCCAGAATTGTTCCTGTCTAAAAGAACTGCAGGGAAAAAAATGGAGAAGAGACTGAGGGAAAGGAGGTCCAGTGACCAGCCCAACATGGGACCCATTTCAAGGGGAGGTTCCAAGGCCTGACACTATTACTAATACTATGATGTACTTACAGACAGAAGCCTAACATTGCTCTCTGAGAGGTCCAACAATCAACTGACAGAAACAGAAGCAGATAGTTATACTCAAACAATAGTCTGAAGATTGGGATCCCTGTGGTTGAATTATGGAAAGGATGGAAGAAGTTGAGGAGGAGGGAAACCCCATAGGAAAATCAGAACTCTTGATCTCTCAGACACTGAGCCACCAACCAGGCAGCATACACTAGCTGGTCTGAGGCCACTGACACATATACAGCAGAGGACTCTCTGGTTTGGCCTCAGTGAAAGAAGATGAACGTTACCCTAGAAAGATTTGAGGCCCAAGGGAATGGGGAAGCCTAGCATGGTGTGGGAGGGTTGTGGAGGGTGTGTGGACATCCTCTTGAAAAAGGGGGAAAAAGAATGAGAAGAGAAACTGTCAGAGAGCAAAACTGGAGGAAGGTAATGAGCGGAGAGTAAAAAAATAATTAAAGATAATAATAATAATAATAATAATAATAATAATAATAATAATAATAATAAAGTAAAATTTACTAGGGTAGAGGCTACTGTGGAAGGGTTCCATGCTGAGTGTAGAAGGTAGAGTTATCTGTGCCTCCAAATTGAGGCTCACTGTTGCTGCCCAGGAGCAGCTTTAGAAATGGCAGAGGATGAAATGTGTGCCTTTTATTGACTTCTCTACAGAGCCTTTCAGAAAGTTGCTGTGTAAGCATTATCTCCATCAGAGGCTGCTCATGACTGTGTTATAACCTCTGCCCTTGGGCCATGTCAAGTGACTGGATTGCATAGAGTGGCCATTTTTCACAAATAAATGAGAAGATCCAAATGAGAGATATCAGTGTCTGAAATTTGCTTCAAATCCATTGAGCTTTGTAGTTGTGGCCCAGAAAATGAAAGACCTGGAAAGGGGCCTCTATTATTTTTGTCAAATCATAGAAATTATGATATATATTAAAAATTAAAGAACAACACAATGTCCTTGGCTTGAATACTGAGAATTCTGTTTAACTAGTCCTTAAATCAGCCACTCACTCAATTAAGATGTGTGAAGAATTAGCTATACACTGGGCCAGGTTTCAGTGATGAATCTCCTATAACCTTTATTTGTACATTTCCTAATTATGTAATCTATTCAATATCAACTGAAAAAAAATACTTCTCTACACTATCCATCAAATCTGGGACCACTTCATTAAAGATAGAGAAAATAAGTTAATCACTTTCATGTTTGATCTATAAAGAAATTAACATTTTTCAAAAAATTAAAAATTATTCTGTTTTCAAATGGCAATTGTGGGTGCTTTATTTTGAGAAAAATAACAGAGCTAATCATTATGTAAACTGATGTGACAATCTTTACACATGCTAATGAGGATGGAAAGCTCACTCATTAGGTAGATCAACACTACACAAACTGAATAGTTTCCATATGCATTATAAAATGATTCAGTTTGATTAGGAAAATTAAAATAAAGGCATTTGCAAGGAAATATTTTATTTTATACTATCATGGTCTATGTAGCTTTGAATGGACACATTTTATACGAGTTTTGCTTTATTTATCTGAAATGGAGTTAGGTTTATGTTGTTGCTCTCATCAATTCTTACTTATCAGGGAAATAAGGAGAGTAATATAATAGTCAATATTAACATCTAAAGAAAAAATATAGGTTTGACCGTTCATTGAGCTAGTGTTCTAAATCCACACTTTGTAAATTAATATCTTTCACATTTGTCTTCTGTTGGGAGATGGCTGGATTTGTTAATCTTCATGTATTATGTCAACATATGGTTTCACAGGTTATACTATATTTCTGTAAGGAAACAGTGGGCAAATGTTATTCTAGTCTTATGGGATCATAATTTTATAAATCATTCCTGATGATCTATGACCATATTGGAAAATTAGTTACCCCAATTTTACCTTTGGTGATATAATTATATAGTTTCATTGTTGGTAGTTGGTTTTCTTTGCCAGACATTAAGAATCAAAAGCTATGAACTTATGTCAATGTAAATAGAGAATATTTTATAGGTTATTTGCATAGAAGAGTAAATATTTTCATTTGGACAGTTTGAAGATATGGAAAAAGTAACAAGATAGCATCCGGAAGTAGAAACTCCCCAAAGCTTATGGACTTAATATAGCCTTTGTTCATTTCTTATTTTTACGTGTTTTAGTCTCCTCCTTTTTTATGTCACTATGGTTGTGGATGGTTGTACACTTATCCCTTTGTGTGTGTGTGTGTGTGTGTGTGTGTGTGTGTGTGAGAGAGAGAGAGAGAGAGAGAGAGAGAGAGAGAATGCAGAGACCAGGTATCTCCTTCATTCACTCTTCATTTTGTTTTTTGAAACAGAATCTCTTACTCAGCCACCAGCATACTGATTTGGTAAGCCTGCCTAGCCAGCGAGGCCCATTGATCTGAACATCTCTGCTTTCCCATTGGTGGTTTATAAAGCACATGGTTCCTTCCACACTTGGATGTTTTCTTTTCAATGGGTTGTGGAGATTGAACTCAGATTTTCAGGCTTTAATCTTAGGCATGTTATTGACTGAACTATCTCCTTAGTCTTAAATAATATTTTCATGTTGCTGCTGTCATATCCTAAAAAGAACAAACACTCTTACACACATAATCTCTTTGTCCAGTGTAGGTTTTAGTGGAACATAATTATAAGCCGAAAAGTAAGATCAGGGAGAGAATGTGAGTGAGTGACAAAATGCTACTCTCTGTACAAGGGGCTGACTCTGTGCTCTACACTCTCTCATTATGTATTCTGCTAATGGCAGGGGAAGTGAAAATAACAGTTAGCTCTGGAAAGAGTGGGCACAACATTAAGATTTAATTAAACCTTGTTTTACTTGGGCAAACTAGTCATGCAGTGATGTCATGGGAGAACAGAGCTCAACACTTTGTGACTAAAAGCAAAAAGACATGCGGCAGAAATACCAGTGCATATGGTTAAAGCAAGCAGGGTGAGAAGAGCAAACTTGGAAGGGCTATGTCCAGAAGACATGTCGCACCCACCACACTGGAAGGATATGAGGTGTTAGATTTGGAGAGAACAGATTTGCGGACCTGGACAGGAATCAAGGTTTCCTCATTGTTCCTGGGTAATTAAAATTCTTTTATGTGCTTTAAGGCACAGAACAAGCACCAAAGAAAGCAACGACAGGAAGTGCAATTATAGTTCTGCATAGAAACATTTCTAGCCCTCTAAACTATCCAAGGATAGAACAGACTCCATTTGAACGTAGTGTGTTTATTATCACTGAGGGATTTAAAAATAGGCTGAGCAGACACTTGATAGATACTTTCTAACTTGGTACAGTGTCTCAGGAGCCAATAAATTACAGCTGTTTGATTAGGCTTAATGGAGAAGAAATATTTGTGTTGTGGATATATGTGAACTGTAGTTGCTTATAATATATGGTAGAGTTAGAAATGGAATAATAGCTCATTTTATCTGTCATCTGGACCAGGGGATACTGGTAGAATCATAAGATCTTTTTTCTGGAAGTTTCTGAGGCTGTTTTCAGAGGAGATTAGTATTGATGTGGATGTACATTGAAAAGAGAACAAATGGTCTCACTAATATGAATAGGTATCATCTTGTTCATCTGATGTGAGAAAACATAATATTCTCAAAAAAGAGAGAGAGAGAAACAAATGAAAGGTTCTTTTTCTCTCAATGTGTTTAAACTGAGGTATTGGGTTAGTTTCATTACCTCTGTGATCATATGCCCCCAGAAACATTTTGAGGGAGTATATTTTTGTTTTACTGAGTACGAGAGGTTTTGCTTCATTTTGTCAGGGGGTACTTGGTCATGCTGAGAAAAAGTAGGATTGAGCTGCCATAGTAATTGGCCACAGAAAAATACAACTTCTAAGAAAATGCTCCTAAAGATGGAATTCTCTCTAACCTGGCTTCATCTAACATAGTTCCTTCAAGTCTGAATAATGAATTAGATATCAAATCCATCAACAGTTCAAACACTTCATTAAATCAATGCCCTTAGGTTCTAATTGCCTCTGCATATGACCTTACAGATACACCAAGAGGTGTGCTTCATTAATTTAATATCCCCATTTAAATATAACTTTTAGTTCAACAGGAAGTGGGAATGACATTTACTACACATGCTTATTTACAGATTCTGATGTTTATGCTTTAGCATTAATCATCTATGGATTACTGGATGATGAAATAAATGGCCCAATGACCCATATTAATGTCAAAAGGGATCCAAATGAATGTGGAGTGGTGGATCTTAACAGAAAAATAGATTTAGTTGTGAGAATGTGTCTCCTAGGAATGTCAGAAGTTGTACCCATCAGGTCTCATTAACATGACTGCCCATAAGGGAGTTGAATAAGGAAGCCAACAGCAGAAATGCCAAAAGGAATGGGAAAGCCCAAGAGGATTCAGCTACACACAACCAAAATAGACAGCCAACGATTTCTGAGAGCAGGAGAAATAGTCTTCCTAGAGAAAGAGCACATTTATTGGTTATCCTATATTGAATAGTCAGACCTGAAAAATGTACATATAAGTAATATTATAAGCCTGAGAAAGTTTATGTATGTATTTATTAATGTTTGCGTGCATGTGTGTATGTGCATTTGTGTGTGTGTGTGTGTGTGTGTGTGTGTGTGTGGTGTGGTGTGTGTATAACATCAATTGAAGAAAAAGAGGCCATGAATCTGAAAAGGACCAAGGAGGATATATGGAATGATTTGGAGAGAGAAAAAGAAAGACAAAAATTGTGAATTATATTATAGTCTCAAAAAAAAAATAAAGAAATAATTAAAAAAGACATAAAATGTGAAAATTGCTCAAATCATGCTACATTAAAACAAAAATAAAAACAGTTGTTTATGGACTCATTTTCATGCTACAATAAAACCTTACAGAAAGGGATTCTCATTTAATTTTACTATATAAATATAATTATTGTAATGAGTCACCATTATATGTCCAAACACAATATTTAATTACCCATGCATTTGTAAACATGAGAATACACAATTAGAAAATAACCTAAGAATAGAAAAAAACTTTTAGCTAATGTAAAACTGTGTAGGTCCTTGGCAATGAAAGGTCTTTAGGATGAAAAGCTTAACCTGCCTTTTGTGCTTGGTGGGTTTTAGTGTGGGCAGGAGTAGTGAAGATCCTGTCCCCTTTGTACTGATGGGAACCAATCGTAATTCTCAAGATCTTTATTTGTCTATTACAAAATTTCACAAATTTAAGCCTGTGGCTATGGCAACATTTGCTTCTTGTCAAGGACATAGCTAAAACATTTTTTTTTTTGGTGAAACTTTTAATAATGGTTTCAGAATACACTAAGAAAGATAGGCACATAACTGTAACTAATAATGCTGAAAATAGGTTACAGTTCAGGAAAGTGAGGTAGGGAATCATATAGCATTTAAAGAACCATTTATAAGTCATAGTATCACATCATCAGGTATGAATGGCTTATGGATACGATTAGGCGTGTGCACTCATCATTGTTTTGTAGTGTATGGTGAGTAAATTTAAGAATATGAATAAATAATGTATCAAAAAGAATCCTGAAGTATCAGATGCATGTATGAAGTCACTCAGCCATTGGGCAGACAGTGAGGCATTATAAATGGAAGATTCTACACCAGCATTTGCTCCCTCGCAGCAACCTCACTCCTGCCTCCTTTATTTCATTCCTTTGCCATTATTCTGTATCTACTCAATAACATAGTCCAAAGATCTTACACTAATTGTATCTTTTGTATTTACTTTTTCTTGTAATTTGGAAAGAATAGGTTTTTTTTTCAAATATAAAATGTTCAAAATGATCATTATTATAGGTAAGTATTTTGCGGCACAATGTACTCTTAGATTCCAAATCTTAGGAAATATGAAGAAAAAACAAACAAACAAAGACAGAATGATAGACAGAAAGAATGGCTCAGGTTTCAGCACAATGACAGGCATCCACTTGCTCAACATGAGAGAGATATTAGGTCAGCTTTACAACAAAACAGTGCAAAAATAAAGCAAGATAATTAAACAAGAGCATTTAGTGGAAAGCAATGATTTGGTTATTTGGAATTGAATTTCAATTTTAAGCTAATCAATATTTGATTGATTCACAAAACATTAGAAAATATACAACTGTTTCCTTTATTTTTCTTTTAAGGTATAATATAAAGCATTAGATACTGTTACAATTTTAAAATAATGATACAAATTGATTTTTTCTTTCACAAAAGTAACTTTCACATTATTTTTAAAGATACAAATCAAATATCTAAGGCCTTGGTAAGCTGAGAAGTTTTACATACTGCCCTGTGTCATAATTATATTTGCTTCCTGTGCTAAGTGGGAGAGCTATTTTTAAAAAGGAAGCTATCAGGTCACTATGTAACTTGTGCTCTGTGAGTCTGTACTAAACGTGTCATTCACACACATTTTTATTGTACTAAGAAGGAGGGTTTCATGGATGACATTTAAGGTGCATCACACAAATAGATATAGGATTAGAATTTAAGCCTAGCATTTCTTCTTCAGTGGGTAAGCCCTACACATAAGCCCTATTTTATTAGGACATAGAAGAGGAGGCAAAATGCTTATTAAAGGGGGCTGCAAGCATGATTCTATGTGTAATAGCTCAAAAATCAGGAAATAAAAATAAAAATTTTAATAAGATTCTGAATGGACTTTAGTTGTATTTATTTATGTATAGGATGGATACTTATATAATCATAATATAAAAGCAAAACATCCTAGAATTCTTGTTAGCATGATTGTTGGTTAGGTTTTTTTCCTGGTGACCCTGGAAGGAATTTCTTTTCCATCCTGTTCTTGATCACACACCTGTAGCAGTGGTGCTTAACATTTTATTGGAAGGTAATTGTAAGGCAAGTGCACTGATCTCACCTTCTAAATTTCTTATTGATGAAAATATGTTGCAAGGTATGTTTGATGGTTCTATATAAAACCATAAAGGGTATGATACATGTGATTGAAATCTTTATTCTTTTCTCCAGAGCCCTGAGAAGTTGGGAATGTTGTTCATCTCAATGTTCCACTGACCACATCCATATAACATGGGTATTAGAGCCACTAACACTATGCAATCATTTTGTAAATATTTTAATTTGAGCATATAGGCCACTGCCTGAAACATTTAACTAAGCTTCAAATGACTATGAGACTATTATATTTACTTTAGACACACATAAACATAAATATACACAAAGATAAAGACACACACATATACAAATATACATTGTGCTGAATGTAGCATATTCAATTTTATTTACATATGTGCTATCTATCTATCTATCTATCTATCTATCTATCTATCTATCATCTATCTACACACACACACATATAACCTACACATACTTATGTAGAACATATATGTCATTGTTGAACCCAAGTAACTCCATTCAAATTGTCCTGGCAGTGATGACAGTGCTTTCCTTGTTACCCACTCCAATGTTCTGAGTTTCCAAATGAAAGGCACACATATACAACCTCATATTCCAATATGCCTTAGAAGCTCAATAACTGAGTCACTTTCAAATCTCCACATGGCTAACACTCTCCCCTTTGATATTCCTGAGTTATTACTTAGCAGAACCTATATTTCATCTTGAATACCTGGACCCAAACATGCACCCGTTTAATTCTGAGTTCCCCACTACCTACATCACAGCTATGTTCTTTGTCCAGCATCTATCAGGCCTGGCATCTATTCCTTTTCTGGCATGGTTGCTCTCTTCTTCTGTTCCTTCCTCAGACCCTTGCCAGCGAATCCTAAATTTCTGCCTCTGTCTTTCTGCATGGCCATTGGCCACCAGCAGCCTTATTTAGCAATCAGAACCAACTACAGGCAGGGTCCCATCAGCATCTAACATGTGGATTATTGTTCATTTTGGGGACCCAAATTAATATAATATATGTAGCATTAGACCAAATCCACAAGAATGAATAGATAGATAGATAGATAGATAGATAGATAGATAGATAGATAAATACAACACAATACATTCTGTGTTGGAATGTTGCATTATATATTATTTTAGATAAAGAAATACAATAGCAATACAAACAAAATTCTTGCCACCATGAAATGGATCTTTAGCTTTATACTAGAGTGAGTTGAACAGAATTTAGTTAGCTCTGTTCCAACTACATCTTCTTTTCTTTCTGTCTCCTGCTCCTAATTCTATGCCCCTGCTCCAATTTGCTTCTATCCCTCCTGCTCCTTTTACTGCCTCAGATGACTATCAGAGCCAAGTACCTGCTTGGATGTCACTGTCCCAATGAAGTTTATCCCAGGTGTTCCTTATCATCAGATAGTTAAAATAGATATCTGGGGTTTTCTATAAGAATGTGTCCATAGAACTGTGCTTTGACCAAAGTGTTGTAGAAGAAAGTGATGTTTGATATTTTTGCTTTTAACTCCATCAATATTTCTCACCTGCCATCTTTTGCTTCTGACTTTGCCTGTGGTCAATATAGAGACGCCAGGATAAGTTATAAAGGGACCAATTAATGACATTAGTTGTGGTTGCTAAATAATTATATAAGAAATACACCCCAGCCTTAATTCCTCATGACACCAATGTTCCATATAAGAAAAGTCTCTTCTAATACCATGCAGCTCATATTTCAACATTTATATGCATTTAAATTTCACCATTAACATGGAGAGAGTAAGGAGATGAAAAAAAAACCATAAACAATATCAGCCAGTCCTGAATGATGTGTATGATGGAGACTACAGAATAGCGGGATACAGAAGATGGTTAGGGAAGCCTTTGCTCATGAGAAAGACCAGAGGCACTTGAAGTATAAAAGCATCTTCACAGCCACTGAAAAAGCACTCCAGGGAAAATGAATCAAGAGCAGAGATCCTCATGCTGTGTGCTTGAAATTTTCAACTTATATGACAAAAGCAGTCTCAACATAAGCTGAGTGGGAAATGTAGTTGGAGGAAATCAGAGAATGATTCCATGTCTTCCAGAAAACACAGTAAAGACCATGAGTTTTATTTGGAAGACTCTTGAGCAATGAAATGACACAATGGAATTTATATCTTAGCACAGTCTCTGTAACTCTTGGGTTGAAGGAAGGCTGGGGATTAACTGGAGATGAACAGAAATTGTGATCTCCTTTGTAAAGCCATGACAGTAGCTGAATATAAAGTGAAAGTCTACACTGATACTTGCTCATGTCAATGGTTTTTCTGGAGAGAACTTTTGTTTATTCATCATATTTACAGAACTGTATCGATCATTCATAAGCAAGTTTGTGCCTGTCTCAGAAGCAATTGAGTTTGATGTCATTTTACTGAATTCAGCCAGACTAAGCTATGCTTCATAACTTCCACCTTCCTAAAGCTAGACATTGTACTCTTGCATAATTCATCAAACTGTGGGAACCATCTCATATTTTCCACTGTTAAATCCTGTCACATCTATTTTTAATTTTAACAATTGATACTTCTTAAAATTCCTTTTAAATCTCTTTTCTCAGGAAGCGAAGCTAATGTAACCTAATATTGACTCTTTTTCATCTGAAGGTGTGGCTTCTTGGGAACTTAGCTTAACTTCTTTTTATCATCCTAATTGAGTTCTGAACTCCAAAGGACATGTTCGTAAGAGGAGTAAATAAGATTGACATGAAAACATAGTCTGTACTCAAGTATGTTTTGGAATCATTGAACTACATAATCAGATCCCATGCCTCCGGGGCAGTTCAGAGAATGCTGGATATGACTTAGTATGACTCTCCATGAGGTGAAATATTTGTTGAATTTATTAAAGTTAATGGACTATGAAAGTCCCCTCCTCTACATTTTCTTTATAAACTATTTCAAGATGAACGTCCTGCCGAATTCCTGAAAATTATTTTCTCAGTAGAGTACTTGTAAATATTATCTAATTATAGAATTATAGATATCTTTAAACAGCAAGCGGTTTGACTAAGAACTTCTATAAAGGAAACATTTATCAGTCTACATGATCATACAAACCTCATTGCTTATGCACACAAACACAAACACAAACACAAACAAAGACACATGGCATATCATGTACATATATACACATATATGCATATATATGTGTGTTAGTCCCTCTCAATCTCTCTCTCTCTCTCTCTCTCTCTCTCTCTCTCTCTCTCTCTCTCTCTCTCTCTGTGTGTTTGTGCATGTGTGTGTGCATAACAACTAATGATAAAAGAGACCATGGATTTGAAAAAGAAAAAGAAAAAGTATATGGCAATATGGGTTTGTAGGGAGGAAGGGGAATGATATAAATATAATCTCAAAAAAGCAAAAGAAATTATGTTTTTTAAAATATGGTGATATCTTCTGAAGGAGCCTCTCAGAATGTCATTTTCAAAGTGTTAGTTGTACTAGCCAACTGGAGTGTATTGACTTATATTGTCCAGAGTCCTAGTCAGAATCTACATACCATCACATAGAATTATTTTCATTAGAAATAAAATTTACAGAAGTCTAACTTCAAAAATAGGCCAAGGTGCTATTTCTGACCATTAAATTATGAAAGCAAAACGATGTTGCCCCATATTGTCCAATATGGCATAAATGATACCCTGTTTACCCAGGGCTCACTGTGAAGCCAGGAGAATATTCTTGTGGAACATATGTGTTCATCAATTTTCCTCTTCCTATTTTACTGACAGAAGAGAGAGATTATTTTCACATATTTCCTTCTCCTGGTTAATGTAGACTACCCAGCACATGCATGACAGGCAGGGTTGTGGCACCCTAGTTCCTTACAGGAACACATTAATGGATTCTGTAGGAGTTGAAGTCTTTAAATTGTTTGACAGATGCCACTTTGCCACCAGATATCTTTTTATACCCAGAAAGGAACCTGCAGTCAAGTGTGTTATATTTTCTTTGGGTAACATTCACCCAAAAATAAACAAAGCCTTTTCTCTCCTCAAGATAATGAAAGTAGTTTTCCAGTAAAAGGCTCCTTAATCTCTGCTCTCTTCATTTATAGAAGGGTTTATTGGTTATTAGCCTGAAATGTCATGCTTGATGCATGCAAATAACAATACTAATAACAGCTATCATATTTCATTATTTGTTATAATAATTAATTTGATTCTAAATTGATATCATCTTGAAGTATGGACATAGGACAGAAGTTTCCTAGATCAAATTATTCCCACTTGACCTCAATGCCTAATAATGCCTTATATATAATTCAGGCATCAACATAGATCAACAGTGGAATGTGCTAGTTGAACATACAAAAAGGAGGGTTATTTAATCACAATCACTAGTGCAAAACCATCTCTAGTAAAAAGTAATGGGTTCAATAGAATGTTGATCCTTATATTGTACTTTTATATGTTTCTAGGAAGAGTTTTGATCATTTATATTCCCATTTCAATCTCCCATTTCTCTCTCCTTCCAGCTGGAACTCTTAATCTTAAAAACAAACAAACAAACAAACAAACAAAAAACCCTTCCTCCTACTTCCATGTTTTCTTTCATTTCCTTCTGTCTTCTCCATCTCCACTTCCCCTCTCTCTATAAAGTAGCCTTTCTAATATTTGATGTGTTTCTGGTAAGTAGCTAAATGTTTATAAAGACTGAAGCCATAGAAATAATTTTCATATCTCGTGATTTATGAATGTCTGAAAAATTTAATGCAGTTTGGTAGCTTTTTGACAATTATAAAATCTAAAAATGATTTTAATACTTTGATATCAAAAGGAAATGACATTTAAAACAGAAAACAACATCGAAAATTTTACATATGTGTTTCTAAGAAAAAAAGTCAGAGAATTGCAATGACATATGTTTTTTCTACTATGTCTCCTTGTGGTGTTTTAAAATGAATGACAGAAAATTTGATTGAGAAAGATTTTTATGAAAATTATATTTTGTGCTGCTCTAGTTAGCTCTAATTTTTCTATGTAACTATGTATTTCTCCAAGCCCCACATCCTGTCAAAGCACACGGTTATTTTTGCCTCATACTCTATTTTGTTTTACACCTATTTTATTCCCCCATGCAAAACACCAATAGCTAAAAAGGAAAACAAACAACAGTGAAAATAAAGCAAAATGCATATAGAATCCTCATTTGTCTGTTAGTCTTTTGAAGAGAAAAAAGACACACCTACCGAATTGATGTTTATTATTGTTTGAATTTACTTTGTATAGGAAGTGTAAGAGCTGGCTTAAGGAGATTATCACATTGATTTTGTTATTAAAATATAGAAAACTCTTCATCTATATTTAGTGTGATAGAGGCATATGTTTGTTGAGGGTGCACTAAAATATATAAGAACAACTTAGAAGAATATACATTTTTATTATTTATCTACATTATAACATATGATGTATAAAGTTTCAAAGATGGCATAATAGTAATAATAAATGCCTTAACTTCTTATTCTGTACAGATGCTCTGACAGTGCACATTCTCTCTGTGTTTTACTCATTGGAAGATGATAAAAAGTCTTATCTTGATTTTACAAAAATATGTGTATTAGATTAAATTTTATAATATTTTAATGGTATTTACAGAAGAACAGAGGTTAAATTTCATGTCTGTTTATTCTGCTTTCTTACACCAGCTAAAAAATAAAATTTGTCTTTTATAAATACAGAAAAACACATGAAGTATTGATTTTAGGTTTCAAAGTCAAAAATGAATTCCTTTGCGTAACATCAATGGTGGGAGAATAACTTCACAGTCAGAGTTGCGTTTATGAGTGATCTCACATTCTTGATATTTTTAATAATTAAAATGTAGCAGCATATGCATCACAAAACAAACCAAGCCAACACTGAACTTTCTAAGGCTCCCTTGAAAGTTATTGCCTGCTGTCACAATATCAAAGGCTGTTGTAACAAAATTCAGTAACAAAATCTCTAGAATTGTGAAATTTCTAATGTTTCTTAAGACTTTTCCAATTTAAAAACTATGACTTTATTAAAATCTTAGACAAATGGATGGAACTAAAAAATATCATCCTGAGTGAGGTAACCCAGTCACAAAAGAACACACATGGTATGCAGTCACTGATAAGTAGATATTGGCCCTAAAACTTAGAATACTCATGATACAATTCACAGGCCACATGACATTCAAGAAGAAGGAAGACCAAAATGTGGATGCTTCAGTTCATCTTAGAAGAGGAAACAAAATACTCATGAGAGCAAATACGGAAACAAAGTGTGGAGCACAGACTGAAAAAAAGGCCATCCATAGACTGCCTCACCTGGGGATCCATTCCACATGCAAACACCAAACGTAGACATTATTGTGGATGCCAAGACATGCTTATGGACAAAAGCATGATATAGCTGTCTCCTGAGAGGCTCTGCCAGTGCCTGACAAATACAGAGGCAGATGCTCACAGCCAACCACTGGACTGATCATGGGGTCCCCAGTGGAGGAGATAGAGAGGGAGCTGAAGGGGTTTGTAACCCAATAGGAAGAACAACAATATTAACCAACCAGACTCCCCAGAGCTCCCAGGGACTAAACCACCAGCCAAAGAGAACACATGGAAAGACCCATGCCTTCATCAACATATGTAGCAGATGATGGCCTTGTCATGCATCAATGGGAGAAGCCCTTGGTTCTGTTAAGGCTGAAAGCTCTAGTGTAGTGGAATGCAAGGACACTGAGGCAGGAGTAGGTGGAGGGGAGATCACCCTCACTGAAGCAGAGGGAGGAAGATGGGATAGTGGGTTTCTGGAGTGGAAACCAGAAATAGAGATAACTTTTGAAATGTAAATAAGTAAAATATCCAATAAAATAGATATTTTTAAATTTACAAAATTATATAAACCATAAGACTTCTAATATCTGTATTAATTGATAATAGTTTATTTACCATCAACGCTAGAAGGAAAGGTGATCATTGTACTTGATAACACATACTTGGTCTTATTTAGAAGTGAGGTTGGCATTCAGTTGGACAAGTGAATATGAATAGACATTTCATAAGATTGAAGAACAAGAGAAGAAAGAGAAAGTTGATCCTTATTCAATTTATTTTTTACTTTTTATTTTCTTTCTTTCTTTATTTCTTTTTTTTTTTTTTTTTTTTTTTGAGATTCAAGTCCAAGTCTGTACTTCAGATCTTGGAAACATTCATGTTATTGGCACCTTTTAAAAAGCAAGACAATTAAATCATCTAAGTAAAATGTAGTGAAGCTTGTCTATATAGAAGCCATATGGTTGTAACATCAAAGAGTACTATTATGCAAAATTAATCATTTTCTATTTTCCCCCAAGTGTATTAATGCATACATTTGGAACAAATTTAAATTATAATAAATTTAACTATTTAAGAAAGTAAAGTCTTAAAAAGTTATGAAAAATTGTGAAATCTCTTTTAAAGACACAAGGAGTAATTGGCACTGGCTTCGTCTGTCAATAGTGAGATTTTATTTTCATGAAACAAACTCTTAGAGCAAAGCACATTTAGAGGCACCACATGATTAAAATCTCTTCTTTGTCGAGTTACTGTGCTATAACCAATCTGTATATTAGATACTTAACTATGTAAGATTCTTATCTGTGTATCTATCTACCTTTGAATATTTATATATTTAGTTTTGTTTCATCAGGCTTTCTATTAACTGTCTAATTTATTTTTTTTATTTTTGGCTGAATAGAATATAGGCTTCATATACTCAGCAATGGTTGTATCTATTAATTACATATTTCAAAAATAAATTATTGCTAAATCTTGCTCTAAGTATATCAAAATCTGTGACCTTTGAAGTCCCTCATGGAGTGGTGTACTACTTATCTGTAATTTGGGCACATCATCTTTGGGTGATCCTTTAAATCATCCCTAGGTCACTTAATATTGGTAATATAAGTGCTTTGAGAATGATTTTTATATTACTGATGGAAGACTGACAAAAACATCTTCAGATGCTATATACAGATTCACCTGCCACTTGAATATTTCTGATCTATCATCATTGAGTTAGTGGATGCAGAATTCCTTGTAGAGAGGACCAATTTTATTTTTGAATATTTGAACAAGAAAAAAATCTTTGAACATATGTGGTAGTAATATTACTTATGGCAACTCTGAAATAAACCTAAGTTTGTAAATGCAAATCACCATTAACAGTTGATTGGATTCCATCAAACAAAGTCATCGCTAAACTTTAAACAAATATATAGTTATTTATGTAGAGTGATAGTTAAAAACTACTTTAGTTGTGAAGGAGGAAGGACGTCAGTTCAAGAGAGGGGAGCTATTTGTAATAGTAAGGATGCTTGATAAAACTTCAAGGGTTTATTTATATTTATTTAATATTATATGTAAATGTGTATATTTTATTCATATGTAAATATATGCATACACATATATCTTAAATGAAGTTGTGCCTTACTTAGCATTACAAAGATAGTCATAGACTATCTAATGAAAGCTTAGCGTTTAGCATGAAACACCTCTTTTTGAGTTGTTGCTAAAATGAGTTCAGCTGGGTCCCCAAATGTCATAGGCTATTGTTGTTACCTTGGTTGAAGTAAATATTTACCTACTGGTAAAGATATTGAATATTTTGGGCATAAGCTTCCATGATTCAAGCTGGTAATAACCCGAGAGCCTCCTTTCTGAATTCTATCCTTCCTAGTGCCTGTAGGTGTTACATACAGTGCCAAATGAGGGAATCAACCAAAGGCCTATTCAATTGTGATACCAGTGAATCATAATAATGATATTGTAAGACACTCCAAAAGTGGCACTCATATCTTCATGTTAACAAATATATAATTGGACTATCTGCTCAACTGAAAAGAAATCATACTTGATAGTAGAGATCCAACAAACTATTTGGTCCTAATGAAGTCGTAGGTCATAGAGAAAAAGCTATTATTGGCAGTTTAATAGACTTGCATAAATTCAGACTGCATTCTAAAATACATTTTTATAGTCACAGATGAGTGTAGCTTGCACCTCACATCAAGGAAAATTGTCTTTGCAGCAAAGAGATCATCACAGAAAATCACAACTTTCCATAATGCAGTAATAAACTGATCTTGAGAAGCCCAGCCTCAATGGATTCACCTAGAACACAACTCATGTACACAATCCTCAGGGAATATTACAAAAGAGGGGACCAAAGACTGTAACGGCCAGAGCAACAGGAAGTCAGTTTAAGATTGTGTGTCTTATCATTTAGAGGGAAGCTATGCTATACTTCTGATTCTTAAATATGTGGATACAACCAAGTACATTATCAATAAACATGCTATTATATAGAATGGGAATTTTGTACAGGGCATCACTCCTAGACAAAGGACTACAGAAAAGTTACTGAATTCTGAGAGAAAGAGGGCATTAATTACTCTTGGGGTGAGAATAATAATAGGTTATCCAGTACCTAGTGGTCAGCCCTGAAATCATATACAAAATAAACAACATTACTCAGACTCAGAGTGTAGGGTGTGTGTGTGTGTGTGTGTGTGTGTGTGTATGTATGTAACAATAATAACCAAAGAAAAACAGGTCATCAGTTTGAAAAGGAATAAAGAGTATGGGAAAGTTTAGTGAGAGAGGATCTGGAAAGGTTTAAAAGGAGGCAAAGTAGGGGAAAATACTTACTGGAAAAAGAATGAAAAAAGGAAAGTAAGAATATTACTATGGTGCTTTTCTGTGCATCACATGGATATTTGTAAGGTTCAGGGGCACTGAAAATAAAGGTACCACGAATCATCATTAATTTTTGAATACTAATTGTACCAAACAGGGTCGATTTTTATACTTTACATTTTTTCATATCTAACTTTTAATTTAGAAAAAAATAAATGGATTAGATTAAAAATTTTAGAAGTTTAATTTTAGTAGATCTTGAATATCTTCACCCAGCCATATTTCAGAAGTAGGAGAGCATGTCTTATAAGTAAAGTGTGCTTAGAAGTTAGTTGTTAAGTGCTTGCGAAGTGGTTCAGTAGGTACTAACCAAGTCTATGAGACCATGCTGAATCTTGGTAGGAGAAAGTCAACTCCACAAAGCCAACCTCTCACCTTCACATCCACAGGAATCTACGTTAATGAAAAAAAAAAAAAAAAGATGGGATGTGGGGTGGAAACCTAGAGGTTTTTATTTTACATCTCAGCTACAAACTTGAAGTTTCCTCGGGCAAGATCCTTATGCTAAATTAAGCTTCTCAAAGTGTCTGGAGTCTTGTTCAATTAGTCTCTCAATCTAGAATTTTCACACCACGGATTGAGTTAGTTACTGATGTTTGTAACTTTATTCCTAACACTTCAGAAAAGGCTTACATGTTCCTTTTTGCTTTATCCTTCCAGCCTTTATGAGGATCATCTACTTAAGACTATTTGGCAGTATGTTCTCTGAGTACTTTTCAATCAACTTTGTAAGATCATCTCAAAGTCCTCAGCACCTTGCACTGTCTGGTAAACAGGATCCTCGACTTCCTCAGGAAAGTATAAACTCTAAAAGCATGAAGCAGCCACAAGCTTTGCTGACAGCAAGTGCTCTATTTATGTTTTTTGTTCTAATTTATGACTCTTACATTCCTTTGTCTGCATCTAGTATCACTTTAAGCCAGTAAGATAGTTTTGGCCTGCTGGCATTTGACTGCTGAAAAAAATGATCAAATATAATTACTTCCCTAAGCAAGTGGTATAGTTGGCCTTGGCTCAGAAATATTATTACAACCTCTCTGCTAATTAGTATAAACCTGAGGGGAAATGACTACATCTATTTGCATTGTCCTATCACTCTTCCATTGAACAGATTTCTTTCTATTGCAGTGAGTATGCCAATATTCTCCAAACCAGCATGCTCTGACCTGTACACTCTAGTTAAGTCAGCAACAAATATTCAACCTCAGGACCACCCCCAAAATATTTGTACACCAATAGATGATGATTTATTCTACATTTACCTTAAATGGTTACACTATATCGAAGATACAATAGGAGCAGGAATAGTAATGGTTGTTCTGTTGTTAATAATAGTCTTTTCATCAGTATATAGGTAAAGAATTGATATTCAGAGATGAAAGAGCTGGGAAAAAGAAGGCATAGATATGCAGAGAGGGAAGTGCCCATTTCAAAGTGAATGGTTGTTAACATTTATTGAGCACTTAATATGCAGTATGTTGTTAGCATACAGCATCACTGAGTACAGAGATGTGCAAGATAGACAGAGCGACTTTGGGATTAATAAAGCAAATTTTTCTGCTTCAGCTATATTTTCATGTTTATAATAATTTTACCTATTTCAAAATCTTTAGTACTGTAATAATGTCTGCCAATTTCACTGGTGTAAGCATTCCCACTAATTTCTATTAAAAGCTAGTAACAGTTTAATGAAAAGTTCACAAGTTACATTTTTTAGTATTATGTGTTGGTGTATTATTAAATATTTTAAAATATTTGATAATTGAGATACACCAGGTAGCTGAGGATCCAGTATAATCATGCTGCAAGGGTGATTAAATAAGTTGTATTCTAATTACATAGCAGGGTACCTGGAATGTAGTATGCACTATGAGAAGCATTTACTTAAATGTTTCTACATTAAGTCACTTATTCTCCATAATTATCCTAGGATAATTACTTTTTTCTGGGAAATATAATAAAGCAGAAAACCCTTCCATGTCTGAAGGCTGTAGGCAACTATGAGACATCTGCAGGATGCAGTGTCTTGTGAGATCTTGCCTTAGTCCTCACAGGATCACATCCTATTATCACCATGAAAAAATGTAACAGCCAAACCACAGGGCAGAAAGAATGGATAATCAGAGTACACCACCATCAATGAAAGCCTAATGTCAATTATTGGCACATCATATTGGTGATATGTCTATTGTCTAATAAACAAGTATTTAGAATTTGTTTGGCATTATATTATGTGCTTGACAAAAGTTGCATTATAGTAAAATAGCAAATTTGTGGGAGAAGGAAGAACTCATTTGTCCATAGAAAAGACAAAGCACACACCAATGTTTAGAACTGTCACATGACTCATTCAAGACCAGAAAACATACTTCTAAGGCAGAGAGATGACACAATTGGCAAATGCTTGTCTTATATGTAATAGGATCTGACTTTGAAACTCAGAAAATGTATACAAAAGAAGTATAGTGTCAAATTTACCAAAAAATAAAGAAAGAAAGAAAAAAGAAAAATATAGTGTCATACTTGTAATTGCAGTGCTGGGGAAAAGAAGACAGGAGGATATATGAGTTCAGTGACCAGCAACTATAGACTAATTTTTCAGGTACAGACCACTGAGTAACCCTGTCTAAACAGTGAACATCATTCATGAGGATTATATAAATGGTTATTTGTTGTTCTTTAATGTCTATGTGGGCATATCCATGTGCATCCATTCACACAGAATCATCACACACATTAATAAAACTGTCTTCGCTATGAACTCAGTGTCTACAAGTAAGCTATGTTCTATCTACTAATCATACCTAAATCATGGAAAGATTTTTTTAAATTTTATATCAAATTATGCTTTTGAAGTTGTAAGCATTGACAAGTGTAAAGCCCAAACTGAAAGTTATTTGACATAGGGGGTAAAATTTAATAACCAAAGCTGGCCAGAGACTTATTCATTATGACTACTATTCTGTAAAGATAGAATTGTTACTATAAAGCATTTTAAAAGTTTTTAATAGGTATATATCTTTAAGACTGGAGAGAAACAGTACTTTCTGCTCTTTCCAGAGAATACATGGCAAGTAGCAGACAAGCAAGGGTCAACTTGAGGCTACTCTACATTCTGCTTCACACCTTCATTGTAGTGAAGAGAAAAAAGAAAGAGAATTAATTGCTTCATTTAGCCCTGCACTTAATTCAGCCTTTTATTGTGCACTTCAGTGCTCACCCAAATGAGCAGAGACAGTGTGGGAAACAGAACACATTTAATGAGGCTCTCAGAATTGTGCAGTTGTTGCTCTTTCTTCTTTAATAGACACAAATCATTTATTTCCTCCTGCAAAACTCCATTACCCAGCAAAGAAGAAGAGCATCTTCAAAAATGTGTATCTTATCAAAGCCATGAAAACTCCCTCCCCTCCTTTCCCTCTCTCTAACTGCACCCTCTCTTGCCATACTGAGAGTCACTTTCATAGTATATTACACAGAGCAATACAAATTCTATGAACTTCTTCCTTGTTTCTGTTAGTGTCATAAGGATTTGTGCATAAAATAAAGAATCAAACTAAATAAGAGGTTGGCTTTGAGCCAAAGTAAGTAAAAAAAACTTCTCATTGTTAAAAAGGGAGAAGTGAGGCTTGAAGAGGTAAAAGCGTTTACTAGGGGTCATATAGGCACTTAGTCGTCATTTTGGCACTTATATACATCTTGTCCGCTCCAGTGTCATTTGTTATTTGGACCAGGCTACCTGTTTACTATAGGTTACTATCATAGTCCATTATCCTCATGGTCTTTAATGTTGCCAAACATTATCCCAAATGTATACAAACATGTACATGTACCAGATAAGAGTCTTTGTTTGAACATGCAAATATGCCTCTTTCGGTCTCAGTGTCTCTGATTTTGATAGAGAGTGTTCTGAAGACTCAGGCTTAGATAAACAACTTGGAATTTTGATTTTTTTCCAAAGAGAAGCTTCTATATCTGGGCTGATGGTTACTGTTCTAATTCTACCCATTTTCCTGCTCAGCCTTCTTTTCACACATCAATAAAGAGTCTGTTGAATAATGATTTTAATCATCCTAACAAGCCAGTTTAATCTCTTTCCATTTAGTAGACCAAGTTCATGTCACAGCAGGAGAGACAAGATAAGCCACTCAGGAAAAAAGAAGCAGCAAATGGGTGGGGATGATGAGCTCAGGTTGTGAGGTATCTGGAGCAAGGATCCAGAGATAGTACATGGCCTGGCATTCACAGTTAACAGTAAGAAGGTGTGAACCCCAAAATTACCAGAAAGTAGATTTTTAGAATTCTTGTCATTTTAAAAACTGACTTAATTAACTTTCATTTTTAATTGTTTTTATTTTGTTTTGACTTTTATTTATTTATTTATTTACTTATTTATTTTTGTTTTACTGTGAGACAGACCTTTATGTAGTCCATACTGGTTTTAAAACTCTGTCTCCAGAGCCTGTGGGATTCTAAATTTGTTCCAGCCTGCTTAGGTAGATTAAGTTATTATCATTCAAGAATCAAGAACAAATTAATAAATTTACTCTCCCTCCAAAATTTTTATGATATTAAAGACGGGGGAACAAAGTTGCTGTTTCTCCCTTTGGTAAATTTCCAGGTAGGCGATGAAAAGTGAGGGGAAGTACATGCTCAGTGCTACCAAACATGCATAGGGATATTCTGTCTTCTGTGCAAGAAACAGGCAGCCTTATTATGGTTAACTGTGAACAGCTGTTCCAGGTTCTAGGAGTACATGGAACATCCTAGTTCCCTGGGAAATAAGCTGTCACGTAAATTTGGACTTTCCAGTGATATGAATCCTCCTTCTCAAAAAAAAAATTTTTCCCCAGTGCCATTTACTATTTACAGTGTAAAGTCCGTGTTAATTCCAATGTTTTTTAAAGGAAGTCATTTCTTTATTTAGTTGAGGTCTATAAATTATCACAGGATTCTTTTTTTTTATATCATGTCTATAATAAACTCTGCTCTTTAACTATCATGACCTCATAAATTCCCAGTTGTGTTTGTTCCCTGGGCAGAGCAAACATCCTGCACACACCTGTGAGGGAAACATCTGATGGCTTCTAGGTTTCTTAGATTCATGCTATAGGACTTACTCCATATTTTCTAATGTTACATTTTAAAGTAGCTACAGTATGAGTCAGTCTACTCAGTTCAACCTTACATCTTCCACCCCATTTCTGATCATAGATTCATACACACACACACACACACACACACACACACACACACTTACACACATTGATAAATTTGGAAAAAAGTAGGAAAATTTTATCATGAAAAATAAAAATAATTAAAATCTTTGTGCATGTGTGTGCATGTGTGTGTGTGTGTGTGTGTGTGTGTGTCTTACTGAGTTTAATTATTGCTACCTGTCCCAAGCATGAGTGGAAAGGTATTTATTGCTCCTAACTACAACAGACAGTGACCAATACTGAAAACCATCATTGATTTAAGTGACTTAAGTGATGATGGAAAGTTGGGATCCAACTGAGATAGTAGTAATTAACACCTTCTCCAGGGTTTAGGAGACATCTCAAAAGAAGATCTAAAAGAATGCAAGAGTACAGAATAGGAAGACATGCAACAAAAAGATGTATTCTTGACATGACAGACATCAAACTCATGAAATCACTAGACCCATCATTATCTTCACAAGACTTATGCAAGATTGGACCTATCAATATTTCATCATGAGTGAGTGAGGGACTCATGAGGTCTCTCACTTTCTACAGTGACTATAGCAACTGAAACTTGTTGGGGGTCAGGCATCACTTGCTCCCATTGCATTGGCACAGATAAATTGTCCTAATACCACTGGGGTCCTGAATAAAGGAAGTAATAAATGAAAGCATTAAGCACTGATTCTATGTAGTGAGAATTCTGGTTTCTTTAAAAACTTACCAATGTTAAAGTTTTTGTTTTCATTTAATTCTAGCTGTGTTATATGGGTATGCTTTTGATCGTCCTCAACAGCTGACTATGATTTGTCTCATGTTCTAGCAGGGTTATAATCTTGACATTTTCATGCAGTCTCTGAAACTATATGACTTTTGGGAATCTGAGGACTCAGGAAAGGGTATATAAAGAGGGGCTATGGCTGCTGCCACTCTCCCTGCTGCTGCTGTTGCTTGCTTGCTCTTGGTACTGTTTATCAAGTGGCTGTGCACAAAGAGACAACAAGAAAAAATAAGATATCCTAACTGAAAAAGAATCTTGCCCTAAGGAACTCAACACCCCTTGTCGGAAGTAGCCTACCGATATTGCCACCACTTTTTCCTCTAGCATTCTTTATTTATCTCCTACCTAGTATTGGCGGGGGGAAGGTTGGAAGGATAGAATAGGGGTGAAGAACGGTGGTAGGAAAAGGGTCTCATAAAGTAGCCAAAAGCCTTGCAGTCTTGTTGCAATTATACATTGTGTGTGTGTGTGTGTGTGTGTGTGTGTGTGTGTTCAATGAAATTAGAGGAAAGGCATGGACAGTTGTAGATAGTAAAATATACCCAATTAAATAGGAATGAAAGTATATTAAATAAGATGAAATATAAATACTGAATTGCTCTGAAACTAGAGTAGGTACTGTAAAGTCAACATGACTCAATAACATAAAAACTATCCCAGAGATATCTAGATTAAAAGACGAAATGCACATGAACAAGGAAAAATTGGATATGACATAGGTTAAACTATAAATTAGATATTTTTATAAAATAGACTGAAAATATAATGATTGAAAAAAATCACTAGAAATTTTTCTAGCATAACAAAAACTCTTATACAAAATCATCAATGGAATTAACTCAAAAGCGTGGAGAAATATGGAGAAGAGAACATACACACATCTTGTTATTACTGAAAAGTAATGATGCATTCATTCCATACACAGAAAAAACTAATCCATCTCTTCAGAGAAACAAAGATTAAAGAAAATTCAAGAAATAACATGAAACATTATTCATAAATTATTGTACTTACAAAAACAAGATACACCCACATAAAAGAACAGATAACCTAAATTCTCTGATCAGCAAAACTATTTTTTTTTTCCGAAATATGTATGAAAGATCTGAGTATGGTCATCACTGTGAGATGAGCACCAGGAGAAAAGTTAAAGTAAGTCAAGGAAATGAAATGTACAGGGAATGTAAGTATATAGGGAAAATGTTGTCTTTATAAAAGTTGTAAAATTTAGATGATTTTTTGAAAGCATTTTGGTCTGTGAAACACACATATTATATTTACAAATATTCATTTATTTCTACCATATCTTCCAAGATGTTTTCTGAGCCTTTGCTTAAAGGATCAACACAATTTGGCATAACAATGTAAATGAAAAAAAATCGTAACGCACATCCAAAGGATGATGATCTACAGGCAATTAATAGCTACTAGAAAAGATGCATTTGCCTTGTGTAGCTACAAGTGCAGTTAATAGATTATTCAGTGCCATGTGGTAAGGGGAAAACAAATATATACAGGAGTAACTATAAATGGACACAGGAGATTGTATACATACACAAAATGAAAATAATTAATAATAATAATGAAATAAGAAAGATTGAGTTTAGTAGGAAGTAGAGAACAGACATAGAAAGAATTGAAGGAATGAGAGAGTGGATTGAAAATGATGAAGTTCCATACTCATGTATGATCAAAAATTAATGTGAAAAATGGATTTCGATTGTCATACAAACATTTAACAGTTCCTTCTGACTTCATCTCTAGATGGAAGGATACAGTAAATTAAGAGGTCAGATGCCAAGTTCTATTTGTAGTTGTATACTTATCATGAAGCTGCTTCCTCACAGTGAACCTCTAGTTCTTATATGTAAAAACAGATACTGGGCATTGGCAAATACACCTTAACTCCACTTCTTGACAAACTCTTGTCACATGTATTCTATGAGAAGAATAAAAAAGACTGGGGGTGAGGTCCATCAAAGAGGTTCTTAATCAGAGGGCATATAGATGTATTACTAAAAAGAGAGGTGAGAGATAATCTTTAATTTTTTGTTAACAATAGTGTATTAGGAGAAGAAGTAAATGTCATGGCTGGTGACTCAAGCAGATGATTGTCACATATTCATGATGCAGAATATAAATGTCAATCTTGACATGGTGAGAACAATTGACTCCATTGTCACTCATGAATTTTTTCAAATATTTATTCTATTTAAAGTTCTTGAGTAGGTTGTACAAGGTGTAGACCTTTCTGCTTGTGCTTATTATATTCTGGCTTTACAGGCAATGCATACTACCAATACCATTTTAAATTTATGTCAGTATATGAAAATACACATGATATGTTCTTTCATATACATATGTAAAATTTACTTTAGTATAATAATTGTTTGTTGAATATAAATGAAAGGATCCAATATAGAAATAAAGCATGTTATACGACTGGGTTTTAATTTCCATGCAAACATGTATTTCCATTACATACTAAAAGTAAAGCAGATATTTTATCTTTTCAATATCTTGTATCCTTCAAAATGAAGATTCTAAGAAGTATTTTTTAAGGTCATTTCTAATAGTTAGAAACTCCTAACTTTGTCTTTGTACACAAAACTGTACTAGTAACAATGTATAAAAAGCAGTTAATAATATGTTTTTGACTTATATAATGTAGTATGGTATATTACCATAATATGTAATATATTAACTCAGAATTACAAAATGTTCTTTATGCGCATGGTTCCAGACATGGGGATACTTGAAGTAGTTAGAATACATTAGAATTCCAAGATAATTATTGTCTGCGAAGATTTACATTACACGTTCATTAGAGTTGATGAAATTAAAAGTCTAACCTAAGGAAGGAACACAATCAACTGAAAATAAATAACACTCATAAGAGAAAGAATATTACCAATACTAAATAAATATCCAAGACTTATCACAATTATGTTTCTATGTATATATGTAGCATCTGTGTGTTCCATGTGTATACATTTATGCATGTGGATTTTCCTGTGGGTGTACATGTGTGTGAGTGTGCACATATGTATTGGTGCATGTTAAGAGCCATTCATGTCCATATGGAATACTCATGGAAACCCAGGGCAGGGTAGTTTCCCAGTGATCCCAAAGCATTCACTTGACTCTCCCCTCCAAGAATTGTGATTAGAAACATATACTACAATAAAAGCATATTTTCCTTCATGTGGACTCTGGGGCTCATAATATGTCTCATGATTATAAGACAATTTCTTTACCATTTGAGCTTCCTGTCCAGTTTCATGTGTGTTTTATAAATAATATACTACATTGTCTTCTTATAGTACATGCACATTTTCACAAAGTGAAACACATTCAAATTCTACACTTCCACACAGTTTTCAATTAAGTCATTTTAATGAATAGAAAGGATGAAAGACACATGGTACCCAGATGTTCTCATTTCAAGTTAAAATTTAGTAACAAAATGTGTGGTATTAGGCAAGTCTCTTATATTGTCAGTTTTGTTGGTAATAAATTCGAATGAAGGTTTAATACTCTAGTTGAGTTTGAATATACTCAGGGTGAGTTCTATCATTCCATACTGGCAAGGAGTTGCTGCACACTGTACTTATATCTGTTTCTAAGACAGGGCCGCACAGCTTTTAGATTGGGAATCTAAAGGCCAAATGTATCAAGTGGAATTGCGAATCTATGTAACTCCTGGATCCTTTCTATTGCTTTTATGTCCACTTTTATTATGACTACATCTGTGTTTTTTCTTACTGAGTTACCAGCTATTAGGATAGAGTTAAAGCACAGTTCAGGCCATGTCAGCTAGAGGAAGAAACCTGAAAAGATGGAATGGTAGTAGCTGAAATGCCTGTTAAGTTCTTAAGTGTCTTCAAAGACATGAACTTCCCATTTCGTGGAATGTAGGTCTCTATATGTCTTTAACTCTCTCCTGCTTCAAGCCTTTAGTGAACTTTGTCATAGTTTCAATGAGAACTTTTGTAAAATTCCTACTTAAAATGATAAATTCTTTTTCACTTTTACTGTTTTTCCTTTCTCGTCTTAGTTATTACCTTCTAGGATATTGTGCATCATGCAGGTTTTTGGTCTTATTCTCATGGCTGCTGCTGGATTATAAGCTTTATAGAGGAAGAGGGTTGTTTGTTTTTATAAGTACATGCATCCCTGGTCTGTCATTAAATACCTTTCATAACAAATATTGAAATTTGTGAATATTCATTATGCTGCTCTCTCCATTCTCCTCACACCTGCATCACTTTGGAAACCATGACTTCAGTTTCATTTTGCCTTTTGTGTTTCATAATCCTTGCTGTTCATACAGCAGACTAGATCAATGCAGATACATTTTAAAAGTTATACAAACATTGCTATTAGTTGTAGAGGGCAGGAAGCAGCTATTTCCAACATAAAAATACGTGGATTGCTTTACTCTTTACTAATGATGGATGAGATACAAGTAAATAGAGTATCATTGTGGGGTTCACATTTTAGTGAATGTTTTCCAAGATGATTTTGTAGATGGCATTGCTTGATTGGAATCTTTGAAAGAGAAAACTTAGACTTAGGATATTTTAAATGTAATGGCAGTTGATTAATTAATCAGATTTGAGCACATTGAAATTTCATGGAAGGCTGAATCACGGTTTTTACTAATAATATTTTGAATTTCACATAATAGTAATATCTGGACATTTACACGCTTGTGGGGTTATTGAATATTTTGTTGCACATGTTCTCATTAACTCTAAGAAAAATACAATTCTTGGAATCTACTAATATTTTTATAAATATTTTTGAAATTAAAATATAATTACTCCCTCAGTACTTCCCCTAACTCCTCCATTGAGATCTTTGTGCTCAGTCAAATGGTTGGCTACTTGTATCTGCTTCTATATTGGTCAGGATCTGGCACAGCCTCTCATGGGAGAGCTATACTAAGCTCCTGTCCACAAGCCCTTCTTGGAATCAGCAATAGAGTCTGGGTTTAGTGTCTGAAAATGGGATGGATACCAAGGTGGTACAGTCTCTGGATGGCCTTTTCTTCAGTCTCTGCTCCACTGTTTGTCCCTGCATTTTCTTTTGACATGAGCAACTCTGGATTAATATTTTTGAGATGGGTGGGTGGCCACATCATTCAATCAGGAGCCGTGCCTATCCACTGGGTATGGTTTCTTTAGGTTTTATCTCCCCTTTCTTCAGTATTTTGGCTAATGTCATCCTTGTTGGGTCCTGGGAATATCTGGGGTACCTGGCATCTGGAACTTTCTAGTGGCTACTCCTAGTTCCCTGTCCCCCACTGCAACACACCCCCATTCAAAGTCCTGTGCCTCTGTACTTCTCCCCAGTCTCTGATCCTACCCCATTTTCTCCTCCCCCTCCATTCTCCCTCACATATTCCTCCCTCCCTTCACCTTCCATGATTATTTTCTTCTACTTTCTAAGGAAGACTGAAGCATCCACATTTTGGTCTTCCCTCTTCTTGGGTTTTATATGGTCTGTGAGTTGTTTCATGGCTATTCCGAGCTTTTTTCCTAATATACACTTATCAGTAGGTACATACTGTATTGTTGTGACTGGGTTACCTCACTCATGATAATATTTTTCTAGCTCCATCCACTTGCCTGTGAATTTCATAAAGTCATTGTTTTTAATAGCTGAATAGTACTCCATTGTGTAAACGTACCACATTTTTGGTATCCAATCCTCTGTTGAGGGACATCTGGGTTGTTTCCATCTTCTGGTTATAAATAAGGCTTCTATGAACATAGCGGAACATATGTTCTTATTATATGTTGGAGCATCTTTTGGGTATATGCCCAGGAGTGGTATAGCTGGGTCCTTAGGTAGAACTATTTCCAATTTTCCGAGGAACCACCAGACTGATTTCCAGAGTGGTTGTACCAGCTTGCAATCCCACCAGCAATGGAGTAGTGTTCCTCTTTCTCCACATCCTCACCAGCATCTACTCTCATCTGAATTTTTGATCTTAGCGATTCTGAGTGGTGTGAGGTGAAATCTCAGGTTTGCTTTGATTTACATTTCCCTGATTACTAAGGATGAGGAACATTTCTTTAAGTGTTTCTCAGCCATTCGAGATTGCTCGGTTGAGAATTTTCTATTTAGCTCTGTACTCCACTTTTTAATAGGGTTATTTGGTTCTCTGCATTCTGCCTTCTTGAGTTCTTTATATATTTTGGATATTATCCCTCTATCAGATGTAGGGTTGGTAAAGATCTTTTCCTAATTTGTGGGTTGCTGTTTTGTCCTATTGACAGTATCCTTTGCCTTACAGAAGCCTTTTACTTTCATGAGTTCCCATTTGTCAATTGTTGAACATAGAGCCTGAGACATCAGTGTCCTGTTTAGGAAAATTTTCCTTTTGCTACTGCATTAGAGGGAGTTTCCACTTTCTCTTCTATTAGATTCAGCGTATCTGATTTTATGTGTTGGTTCTTGATCCACTTGGACTTGAGCTTTATACAAGGAGATAAGAATGGATCAATTTGCATTCATCTACATGCTGACTGCCAGTTGAGCCAGCACTATGTGTTGAAAATGCTGTCTTTTTTCTACTGAATAGTTTTGGCTTTTCTTTTCTTTCTTTCTTTCTTTCTTTCTTTCTTTCTTTCTTTCTTTCTTTCTTTCTTTTTTTTATCAAAGTTCAAGTGACCATAGGTGTGTGTGAATTCATTTCTGGGTCTTCAATTCTATTTCATTGATTTACGTGCCTGTCTTTGTACCAGTAACTTGCACTTTATCATGATTGCTCTGTAGTACAGCTTTACAACCCCATAGGAAGAACAATAATATCAACTAATCAGACCCACCAAAGTTCCCAGGGACAAACCACAATCCAAAGTGTAGACATGGAGGGGCCCATGGGTCAGCTGCATATGAAGAAGAGGATTGCCTTATCTGGACTTAATATGAGGGGAGCCCCTTGGTCCTCTGGAGGATGAATGACCCAGTGTAGGGAAATGCTAAGGGCACAGAATAGGGAGTGGGTGTGTGGGTGGGAGTGTACCCTCATAGAAGAAGAGGGAGGAAGAGGGGAGGGGTATGTGTGGAGGGGAATCTGGGAAAGGGCATAACATTTGAAATGTAAATAAATAAAATCATCAATAAAAATGAAAAATATAGTTATATCATTTCTCCTTCTGTTTATTTATTCCAACCACTCCCAAGTATTTCTCTTGCTCTTTCTCAAATCATGCACTTATTTTTTCTAAATGTATATACACATACATGTATATGTTATAACATATGCAGTCTAGTGATTTGTGTATGTGCATGTGTGTGTTATGATTTGCTCAGTCTACTGATTCTTTTTAGCAATGTAGTTTATAGTATAATATAGGTTCTTAACATAGAATTTAGACTATAACTTTTTGCCAATTCTATGTTTTCAATCACCATTATATTTGACCATGGTCTATTGAAAGCATCATGATAATTGGGTATATGTATAGTTTATGTAATGAAAAAAATTAGAGTAATTAGTATTAATATCCTCACACATGTTTCTGTATGTCGAGATCCTCCAAATGATTCCCTTATAATTATTTTTAAATGCATGATACATTTTTGTACATGATAATTACCTTATTATGTTGTAGAATTCAAGAACTAATTTCTCCTCTACAGCTGTAATTTGGTCACCACTATAACACCCTTCTAGTGACCAGCATAAAATTAATTCCATATTTTATAATACAGTTTTTGTTGGTTCACTTGTTTATGTGAACTAATTTAAATTCTTTTCTGTTTGGACTATTTGGGAATGTTTTAAAAAGAAATTTTGTACCAGGAAACAAAGGCAGAAGAATTTCTGTGACTTCCAGTCCAACATATTTTATATGTGTATTCCAGGCAAACAATAGCTACATAATAAGATACTGAGTGAACTTTTGGGGCTGGAAGCCTGCCTTGGTGGTTAAGGTCACTGCTCTTGCAAAGAATCTGGGTTTGGTTCCTAAAAGCCACAAAGCAGTTAATTGTATGTCTAGTTACCAGAGATCTGACACTTTCTTCTGGCTTTTTTTTTGCTCTAGGAATATGGTGCATACAAATACATACACATCACACACACACACACACACACACACACACACACACACACACACAGACATACACACACAAGTTTTTGAAGTGATGGTTTGCTCTCTAAAGATGACTTTGTCATTAGTAGTGGTTGTGCAAATCAGATTATTATATTGAAGATTTTATATATAGAAATATAGGTTTTCATTTCATTTCTGACATTCCATTGTTGTGCTATCTTGACCAAGTCTTTAAAGCAGTCTGAGATACAATTTTCCAATCAATAATAGCAGAAAAGTAATGCTCACTTCAAGAGAAATTATGAATAATTGGGTGTTGTTAATGAAGGATCTACACTGTCTCAACAAATGTGTCTTACAAAATGTTTTATAGCAAAAAGATGATGAATAAGTATCTTGATATTATAAGATAAATACAGTGTGGTTACAATTTACTGACATTATTGAGTAGATTCTTATTAATCATCTAATATATATTTGGTATTATATATATATACACATGCATTCACAGTAGGTACGATATCAGATGGGCTGGATTTGATGCCAAGCTGAAATGAAGTTCCCTTTAAAAAAAATCACATACAAATGGTAGTGCATCAGTTCTGACATCTACTATGAAATTTCTGGGCTGGGCAGTGGTGGCACACTCCTTTAATCCCAGCACTTGGGAGGCAGAGACAGGCGGATTTCTGAGTTCGAGGCCAGAAATGCAGCCTGGTCTACAATGTGAGTTCCAGGACAGCCAGGGCTACACAGAGAATCCCTGTCTCGAAAAAACAAAACAAAACAAAACAAAAAAAAAAGAAATTTCTGTCATTTCCCATCTACTTAAAAGGCCATTCTTCATTTTCCCCAGTGTACTCTTTACAATGAAGATCTTAATTTTTCTATAGTTTTGAAATTATCTGAAAATAGAAATTGAATTTTATCTATGTATCATGCACAAGGTTTTAAAGAGTAAGTAAATATTTTTAAGTGCCTACATTTAGGTAATTAACAGGAGTATTGTTCCTTATGTCTATCTCCTAAATTTATTAATTTTTTGGTGAATATAAGACATATAAATCTTTAAATAGATATCTGAGTAAATAGTTGAAGCAAATGTACATATTATGTCTAAAATTTTATCCTAAAACAAGATAATATATGTCAAATAAGAGAAAGAATAATCATGACATACTTATGGAATATTTTATGGGCTTGCCATATAGGTAAGTGTTTCTTATTTCATTTACATTTTTTGTATAGAGAAGCAGAAAATTATTTTAATATAAAGTAGCAGTTTGTAAACTCCAGGAATACATGTATTTGCAAAAGACATTTGTAAGAGATTTCTTGATACTTAAGTAAGGTGCAAAGAGTCTTTTAGGCTTTATGACTTAAACTGAAGCCTAAGGGGCAACAGAAACTTGTGAAGACAAAGCTGATAGGTACAGTTTGATTCTTGCTGCAATGATAGTGCATTCAAGCAAGAAACTCCCACTAACATGCTGAATGCAATGCAAGGCTAGGACAGAGACCAAATCACAGTGTGAAGAAGAAGATACTTGTGGAACCAGATAGTGCAGCAGATTTATCACATCTTTATTAGGTCAAGTGATCAGAGAAAGTATTAGTTATATAGGAAGTTTTGTACATAGTCAAATTTAGCAGGTAGACCAGCAAGAAGGAAGGGTCAAACAAAATAAATGCATCAACACAATGAATTTATTTTTCACACACTGCAAAGAACCTCAACAATGTTCAGGAAAGAAGTACAACAACTTCTCAGCACAGCCTATCAAAGCACAGGTTCATGAAGCTGTGACTCAAAGACTCAAGAGCACATTCTCAGAGAACATATTGAGTGACTTCTGCGAGGTCACTTTCTACTTTCAACATGTGGTGAAACAACGCTGACAGACTTCTTAGGAAACTATTTTCATAAACTCATTCTAGCTTAAGGGTTAACAGAACAAGAATGGTTGCATGTCACTCATCAGGATCTTATTTTCCAAAAGATATGTATATTTGAAAATATAATAAAATTATCCCTAAACATAGTAAAAATGTAATAATAATTATAATAAATGCAATCTGTTTTCAAGGTGTTGCAGTGTCAGAACACTTTTATAAGCCCACCTTTTCAAATGAAACTTTTGAAAGCTTACTTCAGCAAATGCAGTCTGAAGTTTGAACATTGAATAAGTCATATTTAATTGCCACTGTACATTGACTTTTTGAAGAACCTTGTTTAAATACAACCTTCAGAGAGATACTCACTTTCGCATCAGAAGTGCTGCTTGCCAGCTCACAACAACAGAGATGAAAACACTTTTGAAACCACTTAACTTATATTATAGGTAGATTTCCACAAACACTAAAGCATGGTGCCATTGGTTTTCACACTGCTCACATTCTTGTTTAAAAAATTTTCATAGATGATTGCATCTGGATTTGTTAAGTTTTAAAATTACAAGTGATTTGCCAATACTGTAAGATGCAGTTTACTTGTTCTGAAGGTTTCTCAACCAGGCCCCTGATGGCTCAACCCTATACTCCCAATGCATTGGGTCTACAGGAGGACTGGCATATGTTTGAGGCCAGCCTGGGCTACATAATGGCTGCAAGTCTAATTTGTGCTACTAGATTTGATTTTGTAAAAAAAACTAAGTACCTTTCTAGTTGGGTTGATACATGATTTTATACCTTTGATATATCTTCTCTGAAATATTGGGATGGTGGGTTTCTGATAATTCTGCTTCTAAGACATTTCTTTTAAATATGAACATATGGACTTTGCAGATTTAGCTCATATATATAGATATTAGTTGAATGATTGATTCATTTACTGAAAGTACACAATTGTCAAAATTTCTCATAAATATGAGAATGATCCATTATAGAAAACATAGTATTTATCTTGGAGGCCATCATTAGTTAAATAAACACTTGGACACGTTATCATTTTACATACAATTTTGGGCTCAATAAGTCCTTCTGGAGCCAGCAACTCTGTGAAGTTATATGCTAGAAGATGAGTATAAGATAAAGCAGACAATACTTTTGCATTTCTAGATTTAAAAGGTATTTTCAGACACGTGCAAAGCTGTAAGCAGTGCCATAGTAGATGTACTTGTAAAATTCAGTGAGATTATTGGAGACATAAGAAACAGAATGAAGAGGTAACAAATACTGGAGCTCCTATGATCAGTGTATCTTAAGAAAATAGTGGGGTTTTTGTTTGTTTGTTTGCTTGTTTCTTTGTTCCTGGCACATTCTTAGAAATTACACTTAGGTAGACAGAAAAAGATGGAGCTAGAAAGTGGAGAAACAGGACAATGTAGCTATGTGCTCCAGAAGCATTAATGAACAGTTAAGAGGAACATTCTACAACCAACAAACAAAACAGTAACAACATATTTGTGACTTTGGGTCACATTAAATAGATTAAAGAGATTTTTAAGATTGCTGTGCTGTCCAGGAGTTTGCTTGCCGGGTTGCCACATGTATTTTATTGAGTAGTGAAGCAACTTTTAATATCCAAGAAGTATAACATAGGTGGAAAAACTAAAGGAATGTATCACTAACATCTGATATGGCCATAAAAAATCATACAGAACTCTGGACGATGTGCTCACATGAGTGTTTATGTATGTATGTGTATGCTGGTACACTCATGTTCCCAGTGCAGTGCAGAGGCTCTTAAAGGTCACTGGAGGACTCAGAGTTTATGTCAGAGGCTGAATTCTGGGATCATATCTACAAACATTTCATTAAATTTGTGAAAATCTGTGATTAATATTTTTTAATAAATCAAAAATGCAGCAAACCATGTTTATTTTAAATTATGCAATCTTAGTACATGTGCAAATTATCTTTTACCATGTAATTTAATTTGTTCACACATTTTAGACAGTGAAGAAAAAAACATATTTAGTAAAAAGAGATGTATTTAACTAATACCACTATTTCTGGAATGTGTATTTGATACTTGGAAGAGGATTTTGGATTCTTGCTATAGTGGACACAGAGTAGAGTTTCTAGAAAGATTTACAGTGAGTTGAGTGTTTTGTTGTTAAAAAATATAGTTAGTTATTAGACTTTTTCATCAACATTTCTGACCTTTTGATCATGCAACAAGGTTATATTTTTGGGAGTACTTTGGTTAACTCATTATAGATTCCATGCAGGGCCACTGTAGTTTATCCGTAAACCAGAGACTTTGCATTTGTCTTTAATTATAGTAAGTTAAACAATGAATTTGGTAATGCAAATAGTTTTTATTTGTATCAAAATTTTTTATGAATGGAATTTCTTCTAATTTCCCTTCATATATGCTTGGCTTTTAAAAAAACAGAAGAGAATTTTTCAATGGAAAATTGAATTTTTTACAATATATTCAGGTCATTGTTTCCACTCCCTCAGCACTTCCAGGTCTTTCACACATTCCCATCCCATCTACCCATCACCTAAATCAACTCTCTCTCTCTCTCTCTCTCTCTCTCTCTCTCTCTCTTTCTCTCTCTCTCTCTGTCTCTCTCTCTCTTTCTTTCCTTAAGGAAAATTGGTAACTAAAAAGCAAATGCTAAAATAAAATAAAAACCCTCAAACAAAATTGAATAGAAAACAATAAATAAACAAATAAACAAAAAGAGACCCTCTCCCCCAAATAATAAAGTGTTCACATGCAGTGACACACATGCAGTGACACACACACACACTCTCAAACACAGGAATGCCAATGAAGGAGAAAGAAGGACAGGTTCTCTGTAGGTACAAAGTTCTTTATAAAGTTTTTTTTTTATAGCATATATTTGACACAAGTTATAAAGAAAGAAGTGAATAACTGAAAGGTAAAAATCCAAAACATCAAAGTTATGGCATAGAAGGGCATTTGCATAAATGTAGAGTTAGACTGACAATCTTACATATCTAAGTATGAGGACATAACAAGATGTTATAAATGTGTTAAAACTAAGAAATTCTGCTCATATTTAAGAGAATGTATACAAGCAAAAATAACATGGTGAAATGACAAGAAGACATTTTACAACACATAATCAGTAAATATCATTTGTACTAAAACTTTGGGCAAAGCTTAGATGTATGGCTCTAGAGAAAGTATACTTAGCTTGGGTAAAGCTCTGAGATCATTTTCTAGAGTAACAAAAAATAATAAAGCCCACATATTTCTTTTCAAAATAAGTATTTAAAGAATCATAAAAGATGAGAGATGGTCTAAGGAAATGGCTTGGCATATCCAGTCAGAGCTAGAAATTATTCTCAGCATCAAAATGGCAGTTTTATGACCATTTGTTATTCTAGTGCCAGGGTATCAGAGACCATCTTCTGGCCTGTTCAGGCATTGCGCGCCTGTGATACATAGACATGTATTCAGGTAAATTTTTAAAATGGCATTAATTAATTAATTAATTAATTAATTAATGGTGGCTAGGCAGTAGAAGGAAGAGGATGACTCACTAGCTAGAATGCTTGCTTCAGATTCTCCCGATTCACGTAAGAGCTGCCTGATAGTAATCCCAGGGAAAACAGAATCTCCCATGCAAGTGGGCCAGCCAGTTTATTCATAACAAGCATTGGAAAGGATGTAGGTAGATCAAGATAATTCTGTGTTATTTTTTTTAAGATAAAAGATTACACACATATTTGAGATAATGTGTAGAGCAATGATTAATATCAAACTTGACACATAAAATTTGCTGAAAGAATGTTTATGTTTAATTGGAAGATGGGTGCTTAATTATTCCATTTCTGACTCCCACAATGGTAGTAGTTTCAACCAATCACTCAATATACATTAATTAACTTTCTTCTTTAAATAGACATTGCATTAGATTGTGAGAATACAGAAAAAATGAAAATAGTCATACTACCCTTGAAAAATTGTTTAATATTCAATAAAATCCACAACTCAAAACATCACTATGTCTCTTTCTTCTGTATATTGGGTAGTATCATAATTATTAATATGCAAAATTTTTGAGAACCCACCATGAACCAGGAAAACAGACAATATTGGTCAAAATAATGGAGTTTGGGAAATAAAAGTGTAAGAATTCTCATCGGGTTCTTTTGTATTTTGGTCTTTAATTTTACTCAGATTCTAAAAATATTTCACAAAAGTTTATTTCTTACCCAGCATACATATCAGATAGTAGAAGAATCAGAAGGGAGGGAATTTCCTAATTATTCATGAGATTAGACTCCCATCTGTACAAAGCATATTCACATTAGTAATCAGCATGTAATCTTTACCCCCTTTAAGTATCTCATTTATGACCAGGCAATGAATCCAAACAACCTTTGAATTTTTATAATAGGGAAATTAATATTTTAAGATTGCTTTTTGAATCCTCTTGTTTCCCAAATGAGGAGAACAAACTGGAATACAGGCTAACAGAGGGAGTGTTTCAATGTCCCACAGCTGGCCTGTGAATACATCTTCAGACTTCACTTTCATTGCATATTAATTTTTCAGAACCAGGTACAATATGTCTTCATGAATCCCTAGACTTTAAGATAATTTTCAATGGAAAAGAGTTTTCTGGTAATGGAACCAAGAAGACAGATTAGTTTCTAAGCTGTGTATCTATCAGAGTTAATAAATATTGACCAGAAGACACTTCAAACATACATAGAAATAAACTTTCCAATTCATTACCAATGTACCATCTTAGGAGAGAAATTAGCACTGGCAAAGACACTCCAATATTTCTTTCAGCATTAGTGATTAAAGGATGAAGAGCTCCCTACAAGTAGAATGGGGCAACACACTCCCAAGACGACAGGTCTTGAGTTTTTCTGAGTTCTACCCGATGTAGAAATGAGCGTTATCTTCACAAATGGAAAGAAATAATGACAAGCATACATTAAAATACCTTCCTGGTATTTTGAAAGATTAAAAAGAAATAAAGTATATATATATATATATATATATATATATATATATATATATATATATATGTGTGTGTGTGTGTGTGTGTATGATTATATTTACATTAGATTATAATGATCTACTGTAAATAATATGCATTATTGTTTTGCCAAATATGAAATTCTAGGACAATCAAAGTAGAAGCATATATATATATATATATATATATATATATATATATATATATAATGTTCAGGCCTTTAACTGTCCCAGGTCCTAATTACGTTTAAGTCTTTAAAGACCTAATATTTTAGTGTTGACATGTCATAATTTTCTAGTTCCTATTTAAGTCCTGAGGTGCAGAATAACATATACAGACTCATTGGCACGAGGACAGTTAGGTGTAGTCTCTGTTCACACTATACTGCTTGACTATTAGAAGGTAAAAGAATACCAAAAGCATTAAGAACTTAATCTCTACACATTTGCCTGGTTTTAAATACCAGACATTTCTTCCTAGTAATGAATGCTTGTCAAGTCACCAAATCTCTATATTTCTCTGTCATTTAAAAAGTAAAACCAAGCTAAGTGATAATCCTGCTGTATCATTTACATAAGAACTATTTAAAGTTCATATTTTATATTAGTCTACCTGCTAATGTTAAAATTAATATAGTTTTGAAAAACAGAGCAATAGTAAGTAAATATGTAATTATTGATAATATGAGAGGGAATTAAAAATAAATTTTGCAACATTCTATTTTCTTATATTTTCACAAATACAGAGTCAACGTTAAAGAAACAAGACTAAAATAATACAACATCTGCTTGTGAGAACATCTCTTGTCAGCCTGTCTATGATTGAAATGTTGCTACAGCTAAAAGCCTAGAGCACAGTAACTTTTAAAAAGTTTTTCAGGTCAGAAAACTGAGTAGATATCTTGGTATATTGTAGATTTGATTCCCTAGTGATTCCATAAAGAAACAGAGAAAAGAAGCAGAGAAATAAAATATATAAATTTCTTTGGGTTGTGGGAAATATTGAGAAAGTGGAGAGAAACTGACTCCAACTTCAAAAAAATACTACAGGAATTTAAAGACATCTGTTTTTTCCATATTTTTATATGATTGCTAGTCATGGATTTAAACCAATAAACTCCCAAGGGGATTAAACAGCTTGCAACCAGATGCTGTATCCTGGTGCTGGCATGCAAGAACTTGATGAAGTTATCAACTTTGAAGTGAGCACAGGAGTTTGCAAGTATTCCTTAGCACCCACAGACAAAAACAGAGACAGTATGAACATACGCACGCATGTGAGAAAGACAGAGACAGAAATGGAGAGAGAGAGACAGGATTTCAGGTGTCTACTACCCATACAATGTTGTTTCCATATATGAACCTATAATATTAATATGTAGCTAAGAAAGAAGCCACAGGAGTAAATAAGGAAATTCCCAAAGCAACAGAATAAGTGCACACTTAGACACTCAGTTGCAATCGTCCTATTTCATTTATCAATTTAGATCATTCATGATTTTTTCCTACAAGTGTGCTTGTAACCAGTAAACATTTATTTCCTTAATAATATTTACAAACCTTTAATATGTGTTTAATATTTCATAAATAGCAAAACAGAGATAAGTCACTGAGAATTGAACTATTGAGTGAAAAATGAATGTCCTAGCTTATTCCTATCAAGGCTTAGGACTAGTGCATGGTGACCTTTTGAACTAACAATGAACTAATTATTTGGAATTTGTCTTCCCCACGTTTTTATATTTGCCCTTTTTTTTTTGTATGCTTCTGTGCTTTGTATAAGTGTGTGGCATATACACACCTGTGTGTACACTTGCATGTGCTTAATCACATACATGGAGGCCAGAAAAAGTTATCAAGTGTCCTGCTTTATCCCTGTCTGACTTTTTCCTGGGTATAGGGTCTCATTAAAAATGGAGCAAAGCTGACGACCTGTGAGCCAAGGATGTTGTCCCTGTCTTCTACAGCACCAGGATTACAAGCACTTATGGCCACACCTGGCTTTCTGTGTGGGTGTTAGAGATTATACAATAATGTAATTGAAGGAAGCATTCTTATTCACTGAGCATACTCCATAGCCCCTGCAATTTTATTTCATTCTTAATGTTGATGGGTATTTCTCAATGGGCCACTAGCATTCCTTTCAAGTTATATATCAGAAAAAAAAATTGTTAACTTATAAATGCCAGGGAATAAGGAATAATATCAAGTTTAATAATTTTCAAATTCTTTTAAATTGATTAAATAGTGAATTAATTTACTTCACATTGTGACAGTAGTTTTCTTTCCCTCTTCTCCAAGTTCTTCCCTCTCCCCCTCTAACCACTCCTCCTCCCTTTCTATTCAGAAGAGAAAGGCCTCCCATGGATATCAACCATCCTTTGAATATTCAATTGTAGTAAGACTAGGTGCACCTTTTCCTATTGAGGTTACAAGAGGTATCCCAATAAAGAGAAAGGGTGCCAGAGGCAAGTAACAGAGTCAGAGACATCCCCTGCTCCCCCTGGTTGGAGTCTCTCATGAAGACCAAGCTGCACAACTGTTACATATGTGTAAAGATCCTAAGTCAGTCCCATGTATGGTCTATGGTTAGCAGTTCAGTTTCTGTTGGCCCCTGTAGTGCCAGATTAGTTTATTTTATAAATTTTCTTGTGGCATCATTGACCCTTTTAGTTCCTAAAATGCATCCTCTCCCTCTTCCACAGGACTCTCCGAGCTGTATCTATTGCTTGGCTGTGGCATGTATCTTTCCTGGGTGAAGAATTTCTGGTGATGATTATACTAAGCGCCTATCTACAAGTATAGCAGAATATCATTAACAGTGTCAGTGGTGGACTAGATCTCAGGGCATAGGTCTCAAGATGGATCAGTCATCCTTTGGCTATTCCCTTAGTATCTGTATCTCATCTGTATCTGCACCTGTTGTATCTCTCTGTATCTATATTAGTATCTCATCTTTATATCTGCACATGTTGTAGGCAGGACAAATTATAAATAGATTTTCTGGGTGGGTTGGTGTCCCAACACCTCTATTGGAAGTCTTGCCTAACTCCAGGAGGTGGACAATCCAGACTCCATTTTCAAATTTTTGACTTCTGTCTTCGTCATTTTAATCTTCTTTCTGGCATTTTATATAAAAGAATATTCTACAGTTTGGAGTCCTTTTCCTTCTCCTCCATTTCCTCCTTCATTTTTTCCTTGTATTTTTCATTTTTATTAGAATATCCGGCAGTTTTTTTTAAGCGTCTTGAGAAAACAAAGCAGTACAAAACAATCCAAAAGCTCTTAAAGAGGAAGGAAACTAAAGGAAGAGTTCATTCTTGATCAGAATTGCTGTCATCCAGGAGTAATATGACCATATTAGGAGCATTTTCAATGTGTGAAATCATTTTTAGTTGTTATAGTTTATATAATACAATTAGCAATACTGTGCATGGTCCAGATAAAATTCAAGATGATAATAATGATGAGACTCTTTGTCTAAAAACAAATAATTATTTGATGCAATATATAACTACTTCAGGGTCTGTGAATTCTGTATAGTGAAAAATTATGAAATTCTCATGAAATTCTTAAGAGTGTGTGACTCAAAGCACTCTGAAAATGCAGTGATTAGAGTTTTGCTAAGCAGGACCTGCAAGTTTCTTGAACATTATATTTAACTTGATTTATTAGAATATCAGATTTATTTGAAAATATCTGTCTTGAGTTCTGTGTATTGTATCCTGGGTGTTCTGCATATTTTTGGTATAGCATGTATGTCTTTTTGGGTATGAGTTATATCACTCAGGTTGGTATTTTTCTAGTTTATCCATTTGCCTGCAAAACTCTTGTGTCCTTGTTCTTAATAGCTGAGTAGAATTCCTCTGTGTAAATGAACCACGTTTTTCGTATCCATTCTTCTGTTGTGGGCCGTCTGGGTTGTTTTCAGCTTCTGGCTATCACAAATAAAGCTGCTGTGAACATAGTGGAATACTTGTCTCTGTGGCATGGTGGGGCATATTTTGGGTACATGGCCAAGAGTGGTATAGTTGGGTCTTCAGGTAGATCTATTTTTGGAGGAACCTACAGATTGATTTTCAGAGTGGTTTTTCCAGTTTAAAATCCCACCAGCAATGGGGGAGTGTTCCTTTTACTCCACATACTCTCCAACATACGATGTCACCTTAGTTTTTAATCTTAGCCATTCTGATTGGTGTAGAGTGGAATCTCAGGGTCATTTAGGTTTTCATTTCCCTGATCACTAAGGACTTTGAACATTTCTTTAAGTGCTTCTCAGCCATTCAACCTTCCACTGTTGAGAATCCTCTGTTTAGTTCTATGCCTCATTTTTGATTGGGTTCTTTGTTCCTTTTGGTGGTTAGGTTTTTGAGTTCTTTCCATATTTTGGATATTACCCCTCTATATGATGTGGGATTAGTGGAGATTTTTTCAAATGTATGTATGTTGCCGATGTGTCCAATTGACTACATCTTTTGCTGTATAGAAGCTTTTCAGTTTTATGAGGTCTCATTTATCAATTTTTGGATCTTAGAGCCTGAGCCATTGAAGTTCTCAAGAAGGTTAACAAGCCACAGGGCCCAAGTGTGGATGCCTCAATCCCACTTGAGAAGGAGAAGAAAGCAATCACCAGAAACAGAGGGAGAAAGGAACCTAGCTGGGAGAGGAAACAGGAAGGAGATAGAGGAACATGATCAGGTATTGGTGGTGGTGTAAAGAGCAGCGAGGAAAATAGGACTGAAGTTCTGAGTGCCAGCAGAAAGAATGGAAACAGGCAACCTCAGGAGGTAGAAGCAGGAAGACCCTCTAAAATATACCAGAGACCTAGGAGGTGAAAGAATCTCAGGTCTTAAAGGGAGGGCCTTTAGGTGAAATGCACTACAGTGGGGATAGGGAATTTGTAGAGTCCACCGACAGAGCATCAAGTGGAGGGATGGAAATGTCATTCTACAGTCAAAAACTCTGATTTAGAATTGTTCCGGTCTAAAAAAATCTGCAGGACAAAAAAAGGAAAGGAAACTGAGGAAAAGGAGGTCCAGTTACAGGCCCAAATTTGGATCCAGCTTGAGCAGAAGCTCCAAGGCCTGATATTATTACTGATGTTATGGTGCGCTTATAGACAGTAGCCTAGCATGGCTGCCTTCTGAGGGGCCCAACAACTAGCTGAAAGAGTTAGATGCAGATACATACACCCAACCAATGGACAGAAGCCAGAGACCCCTGTGGTTGAAATAGGGAAAGTCTGGAAAAAGCTGAAATGTAACTGGACCCCTGGAGATCTCTCAGACACTGAGCCAACAACCAGTCAGAATATACCAGCTGATATGATGTCCCTGACACATATACAGCAGAGGACTGCCAAGTCTGTACTCAGTGAGAGAAGATGCACCTAACCTTCAAGAGACTTGAGGCCTGAGGGAGTGGGGAGATCTGGTGGGTGGAGGTAGGGGCATGGGGACATCCTCTTGGAGATCAGGAAGGAGATATGGGATGAGGAACAGCCAGACGGTGGACCAGGAGGGGTATAATGACTGGGCTGTTTAAAAAAAAGATTGAAATTAAAAGAAAAGCTAAAAAATAAAAACATCCTATTATAAAATCATGTATTTCTAATTTTACTCATGTATACTAGGTAAATTGTATGACTTAGATTGTTGTATATAATAACCATTAGGTTAACTTATTACACTTCATTACCTGGAATACTTCATTTCTTTGGTGAGAAGATGATTATGGAATACTTTTATAAGTATCCATAGAAATTATCACAAACATTTAGATGTAATATCAAAATTATTATGACCTCAAATAATTAAACTATGACTTATTGCCTGTTAGCATATGTGGTAGGGCAATGTGTGAAATCACTCATAAATGATTGACAAATTATGATTTGACTTTTATGAGAAAGTGCTTATTATATACTTGTTAGAGATATTTTGTGAAACTAATATTAATTTAAAAAACATTTAAAACATTCAAAGGCACATTTATAAAGTAAAGTAACTCTCAAATGAATAGTCTATAGCAGACATATTGTCATCACATGACCTGAACAAGCACTATACTGACAACTTATCCCTAAATGTCAGATTTGACTTACAAAAATGCCCCTTCAAAGATGGATTTAAGCATTCTGATTTTATGGACTTAATTGTCAAAAGATTCAGAAAGACACATAAAACATGCATATGTTTTATTGATTCTCTGTCACACTTGTATAGTAGAATTCAAAGCAAGTGTGCTTTAATGATCATCTCTACATCTACATATGTGTGTGTATACACATACATATGAGTTAGAAATAAATTACATAATTACAAATGTATGTTTCCTATCCCTTTACCAATAGGCATTTGACAGGGACAACATCCATTCATTTAATATATTATTACAGACTGGTATTTAAATTCAACTTGATATTAAGATAAATAGTGTGACACAAAGTCATATTAATGTGAAATTAATACTAACAGCATATTTCTTAAGAAACCATCTGGACATGAGTAATGTGATGGCTCATACGATAAAGGTGCTGGCATGCCTGGCCATTTAAGTTTGATATGTGGGACCCATGATAGAAATAAGACATATGACTCTTGCAAGTTGTTTTCTGACCTCCATGTTCTCACTGTGACGTGTACCCTTCCCAATAATCAAGGAAATATAATTAAAAATTAAAACAGTTTGTACAGAGGACATTTGTAACATTCAGATTTAAAGGTATGTTGAGGTAGGTATTAATTAAAGCTGTGGGAAAACCTCACAAAAGTTTGAGAAGGATTACTGATACAGGCACTATACCTACTCAACTATTTAATTTATCAATTTAAAGAAAGCATATCAATTTCATTATACTTCAGAAGAAAAATTACTTTTTAAAGAAATACTAATTATTTAATTAATAATAACATGGAACTATTTTTTAATGTAATGTTTCTATAACATTCTCATGTTTTATGTGTTGACATCAACTCTTGCCAAAATATTTTCAACAGAACTAGATTTGCATTGTTCATCTCATTCTTATTTGTGAGCTGCTGAGTCTCAAGCCCAGGCCCTTTGGCACACAACCAGTGCCCAACAACAGCCCTACCTAAACCAAAGCCCTCATTTTAGCTTTATATAAGTGACTCAAGACACCTGAAGTCTATAAACAGACAATTCACATCTGAAGTTGTTTTAAGTTTTAAGCTGAGTGTCTCTTTTTATATTGCCTACACTCAATTGTGAACTTGTTCAGAAAACCAGAACTGAAGAAATATCTGAAGGGATTTCCCATAACTACCTGTGGTAGCTACTTAGTCACTCTTCTAACTAAACCAACATTTTCTAAGAGATAGAGTTCAGGCTAAAGTATAGTGTGTGTGTGTTTGTGTGTGTGTGTGTGTGTGTGTGTTTGTGTGTGTGTGTGTGTGTCTGTGGTATGTGTGTGTTAGTGTGTCAATGTGTGTCAGTGTATGTTTGTGTGTGTACATATGTGGTATGTGTATGTGTGTGATAGTGTGTTAATGTGTGTCAGTGTATGGAAACCTAGAACCACTGTGAAGTAGTTCCTCAAAGAATACTACATGGCATCACACACTCTTCATAGGGTTTGGTGACTATTAAAATAGCTGTAAAGGTATTTAATTTTCTCTGAGGTCATGTCTAAGACATAGTAGAAGCTTGTTTTATGAGGAAATTGGGAACAAATGTGATAGGTATTAAAAAAAACCTAAAATACTGTACAAAGATTTGAACATAGGCTGTAATCAAGCAATGTTGTTGTAGTGGTTCAGGTCTTAAATGTGCTGTATTATAGAACTGAATCTTTCTCAGTACATTCGTGTATTGACATTCTTCTCCTCAGACAGTGATGCTATTGAGAGTTATTAGATCCAGTGGTTCTCAATTGTCTCAGTGCTGCATTTCTGAAATACAGTTCCTCATGTGGGAGGGCAATAACCATAAAATTATTACCTTGCTACTTCTGAACTATAAATTTATTACTGTTATTCATTATAATGTAAATATATGAAACATAAGATATGTGATACGTAACCCCTGTGAAAGAGTCATTAGATCCTCAAAGGGATCATCACCCATGAGTTGAGAACTGCTGGGTTCATCCATTGATGTACAGCTGTATAGGCACTAGGGGCGCAGTGGAGCAGGATATAGGGGTCAGAGTGCCGTGCCTTTTATGAGTATAACTTTTTGTCTACTTTCTCATCTCATTTTTGTGCTTCCTGACTGTCATGAGTCCAGTCACTTTCAGCTTCCTTCTAAAATGCTCCTGCATTTTCAACGGCCCAAAAGCAATGGAGTCAGCTGGCTATAACGTGAAACATCTCCAAGTATGTCAACACACACACACACACACACACACACACACACACACACACACAAGTCAGGGAAGTGAGACACTTCCAAAGAAGCAATATAATATATAATATAGAAGTTCAAGTTGTGTCAGAGAAAAGAGTAGGAATAAATATTTTCCCTATCTAGTCAAATTTCCATATTTAGTTGCAATCAATACCTTTATATCCACAAGCAATATGTTTCATTTCTGTGACTTACTGTGCTATTTGTAACTATAAAAATGAAACGCTGTATGTAACAAACTAAATACTCACTTTTAAAGTTTTGTTTTGAGAATATTTTCCAGTATAGTAATAGTCAAAGTGGCACTTAATCCATGTATGTTGATATATTGAAAACAAGTACAAGGATGTACTGAGATCTAAATTCACTGTCAGAATTTGTGATCGTTGTCAAAGTATCCGAAGCTTTAAACATTGTTGTGCCAATTTCATGTCATAACATCGTTTTCAGAAGCACAGACTTTGAAGGCAAGCAGATGTCAGTTTTCAGGAGTGCTAAGTGATCAACTGGAAGGACAAATAAAGTTGCCATATATGGAGTACTGATATCTCTGAGCTTGAGCTCCCAGCCAGGTCTCCTTTGCTAATGACAAACAATCATGGCTCTCTTTTGATGCTGTTTTATTTGGTGAATCCTGTAGCTTCCATGTTGTATGTAGCTGCCTCTCTAAAATTTCAGTCTTGAAGGTACATGTGACTGTGAATCATTTCTTATGTAATCAGTCATCTCCTGGGCCTTACGTCTGACTTTATGGAGGAAATATCTGAGCCTCTCCTGATAATAGCAGTATATAATAATGCATATAGAAATCATTCCCACAGGCTGTGCTTATAAAATTCTTTATGTATATTTTATATTTATATTATTATGAGAACAGTTTTATTTAAGAACAATGGATATTTTATTTTATTTATTTTTTTTTTTTGATTTTTCGAGACAGTGTTTCTCTGTATAGCCCTGACTGTCCTGGAACTCACTCTGTAGACCAGGCTGGCCTTGAACTCACAAATCCACCTGCCTCTGCCTCCCAAGTGCTGGGATTAAAGGCATGCGCCACCACCGCCCGGCAACAATGGATATTTAAAAAAAATTGTTATTACATAAAACTTAATGAGTGCATAGATATGTTGCATGTATTTGAAACCATCACTGTTGTATGTATAAAATATCTACTACCTTCAAATTTCCTCAAGCCTTTTTTACTTACTATTTGAACTGTAATAATTATTATAGGATGAAAATTATCCCCTTAGCAACATGTTAAATTTGAAAGTGATTTGTCTATAACTTTTGACCAGAGACACTGACATGTACTGACATGACATGAGAATCTATAGCTTATTTTGCAAAGTTGGAGTTGCATGCAATTTTACTAGCATTTTACTCTTTTCTTATAATCTCAATAATCACAATTCTTTCTGCTTCTATAAGTTTAACTACAATAGAATCATTATAAAATTGAAATAATGTTTGTTTGTTCTTATATGGCTGTGTTTACATAATATCCTTTAGGTCGTTCTATTCTTCTTTCCCCTTTCTCTCCCTACCATTTACCCTACCCCTTCCTACCCCTTCCTCCTCCTCTTCTCTCTCTCTCTCTCTCTCTCTCTCTCTCTCTCTCTCTCTCTCTCTCTTCCTTTTTGTCTTTGTTTTGATAAGGTTTGTCTGTAACTTGGTATCACAAACTGCCTAGACAGCCTAGCCTCTCTGCTCCAGGGAGTATCCTGTCTTTACCTCCCAGTACTGAGACTACAAGCATGAGCTGCCATGCCCGTACTTTCATGTGGGTTTTGGGGTCCTTAGTGATATGTTTTGTAATGTGGCAACATGATGTGGTAGGAGGGCGTTCCTTAGCATACCCGCCCAAAGTATCAGTCATAAGACTGTAAAACTGGTCTAGTATAAATTGAGGTTTATTTGTGACATGGGAAGTGGATTTGGGGAAGAAAGTAGAGACAGAGAAACAAGGGACAGTGAAGGACAGTCAGAAAGAGAGAGGAATGAGAAAGGAAGAAAGAAGCTAGGCAGAAACATGTTGGAGGGAGGGAGGGAAGGAGAGAGAGAGAGAGAGAGAGAGAGAGAGAGAGAGAGAGAGAGAGAGAGAGAGAGAGAGAGAGAGAGAGAGAGAGAGGGAGGAAGGGAAGGGGAGGGGGAAGCAACAGTCTTTATAAGTGAGCCAGTCTCTTATCTGGCTTTTGCAACTGTTGGGTGAAGCCTAGAGGAAATGCTAACACTCTGCTCTCCATATTTGTGTTGCCATAACTATGCCAAATAAGCCATGTCCCCACACCATTTTCCTAAATTCTATTCATTCAGAGGCAATTTGCTTGATTCTACAACTCAACTATTATGTTGCAATGCATACATTTTTTGAGACTGTCATATAACATAACTGTTTCCTAAGAGGCTTCATGTGGTAGCAGATGGAGGCAGATATAGAAACCCAGAGACAAAGACAGGTGGAGATTGCAGAGTCTTGTGGAAGAGAGGGAGGTAACAATCCAAAAGGATCAAGGTCACCACAAGATGATATACAGAGTCAACTAATTTGGACATGTGGAATCTCACAGAACCTGGACACCAACCAAGGAGCAGGCAGGAGATGTACCTAGACCCCTATAGATTTGTAGCAAATGTGCAGCTTGCTCTTCATGTGGGTTTCCTAACAAGTGAAACTAGGACTGTCTCAGTCTCTGTTGCCTGTCATTGGATCCCCTCTCCCATACCTGGACTGCTTGGTTGGGCTCAGTTGAAGAGGATGTGCATAGTTCTGCTGGAACTAGATATCTAGGGTAGGGAGGTATCCATGTATCCTACCACCTAGGGTAGGGTGGGGGGTGCTCCACTTTATATATATTGTATAATATATGTATCATTGTATAATATGTATATATTATTGTATAATATATATGTATATATATATATATATATATACATACACACACACACAGACACAGACACACACACACACACACATATATATATAAAGGAAATAGAACTCAGAAGTAATCTTAGCAGAGCTCATATTATTTGTAATTTTCATTTTTTCAATTGAAACAGGGCCTCATGAATACTATCAACTTTGGAGTGCTATATCCAGCTATTATTTTTAATCTTTTGAGAAACCTGTATAAAGATTTGTATATGCTTTCTTGGTTTATATTTCTACCAATTACATATATGTTTACTTTTCTCCATATTCTTGGCAAGACTAATTTTTATAAAGTAATGATTATTGTAAAGTGTAAGGTCATTATGTTGTAACTTCCATTTGATTATGTTGTAATTTCTATTTTCTTTGTGACTAATTATGTGAGGATCATATATATATATATATATATATATATATATATATATATATATATATGTGTGTGTGTGTGTGTGTGTGTGTGTGTGTGTGTGTATTATGCATATGTGATATATATGTATATGCTTTTTTGAATTTGTTCTTGATTATTTATATCCTTGAATAATTTTTAAAATGAGATTATTTTGCACTTGAGTTGAACAATATCCTTATATATTTTGGATATCAACCATATGACAGATGTGATTCCTAGGTATTTACCCCATTCTGTATATAGCTATTTTTGGAATAAAAATATTCATTTAAAACTTTTAAAAACGTGGCACATGCCTTTAATCCCAGCACTTGGGAGGCAGAGGCAGGCGGATTTCTAAGTTCAAGGCCAGCCTGGTCTACACAGTGAGTTCCAGGACAGCCAAGGCTACACAGAGAAACCCTGTCTCGAAAAAAAAAAAAAAAAAACTTTTAAAAACATTTTTTTACATACATCCAAAGTTTTGCCTTCATTTATGTAAGTACACTGTTTGCCTGCCCCATGCCACAAGAAGGCATTGAATCTCTTGATGTCATATATGTTTGTAAGTAGTCCTCTGGGTGATGGTAACTGAACCTAGGGCCTCTGTAAGGAAAGTGCTCTAACAACTGAGCCTTCTCTCTAGGCACTGTTCTGTTGTTGCTTGTTTGTTTGTTTTTGTTGTTGTTTTAATTCTTTGTTTTCTTTTTCTTGTGAATATGTTATCTCAGCTTTTTCTTTTCAAAAGCTGTGCTGTTGTTAACATATCTAATAATAAGTTTATTGCATGTTTTTAAATTCAATAATGTACTTCAGTAAATTTCTTAAAGACGACCTTGCTTTCTAGTGGGGTGATGATGTAAGGGTAGCCAAAAAGCAGAAAAGTTTAGACTAAAGTTGAGTTAAAGAGGAGGTAGAAAGTAAACAACTACTGAAATAATCCTGTTTCCAAGAATATTTATTATCAATAATTATAGTAATATCCTTGGTAAATACTAAAGATTGTACTAATTCCTGTTTGTGTATTCTTTTTCAATTTTGTCATTCAAGTTAACACTATTATTAACCCTATTAGATAAAAGTGAATAAATTAATTTAGATTACTAATTTTTTAAAATTATATAACTGCAATAGCAAAGCTAGGATTGAAACTCACACTAGCTACATTAAAAGTGTAAATTGTTTTAATTATATTAAGCTATCAAAGAGCCAGCTTTAAAGTATACATAGAATCTTATAGAATCTATCTCTTAAGCACTTTGAAGAAACAAACTTTTTAATTCTTGATTAATGTCCTTCAAGTTTGCATTTCCTATCTCTGGAGATGGAACATATCACTTGGGATACTTTTAGTCATTCTTCCCTTTTTACCATTACAAGGGGTTCTTAAATAATGAAAATCTACTTGTGCATATTTATTTGATTTTTGAAACAATATAACTCTTTTGATAATTTATAGCCTATTACATTTCTATGGGACACATTTTAATAATTTCTGTAAATTCTCAGGCAAAAGCAAGCCTATAATGAAAAGTTCCCAAAGTTAGTAGAATCATTTTCATTATTATTTGTTGTCTTCTGTTTTGTAGTTGAACACCAGTTAATATAGTCACTGGACATATATTCCAATCATTGACCACACCATGTAAAAATGTATTTAATTTCAATGATCAGTTCACATGTATAACAGTAGAAACATTTAACAAGATGCTGGAAGTTGCCTTCAGAAGTAGAGGTAGATATACAGAGTGCATCTTGCTTATTGAGTGGATGGATGCATCACCTGTTAATTAAAAAGGTTATGAACTATGGCTCAGTCAGGAATCCGGGAGGAGAGAAGTTTCTGGAATAGAGCCAGGTCCATGGTAAAGATGTGATGAAGCAGACACATGATACTTGGGCATAGGTAACCAGCCAAATGGCGAAATATATATTAAAATAATTGGGTTATTTTAGTTATGATCCAGTCAGAGTCGGGCCTACCTATATGAGGAAGGTGTTTGTAAATATATTTTGAATCTGAAGCTTTATTTCTGGGTACATGGGGCTGGGAGGAAGAACCAGGAATTAACTTCAACGGGTGGACTTTGCTGAGACAAGTGGCTAATTTATGCTCCTGTGGACAATAGATTTGTAACCCAGCCACTTGGATCTAATGGAAGAAGCCTGTTTTCTGACAATGAAGGAAATCTAAGAAATTACTGACTTCTCATTAAGAAAAAATATTAACTCACCTCAAGAAGTACTTCTTTAATAAACAAATGCTCACTAAATTAGAGGAAGCTTACTGCATGAAATCTGTATGGAAATAGCTTTTACCTCTAAGTACTGAAACCAGTTTATTCTACATATCTCATGTGTATTAAAATCCATAATATTTCTGAAAAGAAAAAAAACTTTTATAAATACAGGTAGTATATACACATGTAGAAATATTTATGAGTATTTAGATCATGTATTTGACAAAATTTTAAAAACACCTAGTTTTTGGAGGTACATGAAAATACAGAAGAGTTATCTTGAGGACAAGACATATGTCAACCTAAGGTCAATTTCCAAGCTTACTATCTACTAGTTTCTTATTTGGCCTTGGCTGATCTCACTAGTGATTCTGAAAGGTTTGTGTGTTATCTATAACATGTATGTAAAAAACACCTACACTTCAGGATTATAATGATTATCGAAAAGAAAGCTAGCAGACTATCTAGTGGGACTGGCTAATTAGGTTAACTACTTTTCTCTCTTTTCTAATAGTTTGCTAGATTGCAAGGTACTATGAGGCTAAAAATTAAATTGAATAAGCAATGCTTATCATTCCTGTTATTTCACCTCTCTATTCCTTTCACATTTCTCATTCTCTTCCTAAGCTTTGCTCACTTTTGTTTTTAATGATCTCAGATGTGCCAAACACTCAGTACAACACTCTAAGCTCTTTGGAGTGAAAATTCTATATAAACGCAATAAACAAATATGTGGTAATAATAACAAAATGTCTTCTACCAGATGGGGCTTTTCATATTTTCTTTAATTGGAAAGAACAAATACATAATTTTAATGTGTGATGCATCCTTAGGTTAATTATTTCAAAAGCCCTTAGCCCTTAAGTTCCATCATGGTTAATTAAACATTCTACTTTATTATGTTATTTATTAAACATTCTACTTTATTATTATATATATATATCCAATGGTTTGATTCAGTATGTGACCAATACTCACACTTTATCAGTATCAAAGAGATGCTGAAGTTATTATTTGACAATATTTATTTATTTCAAAATATTATGCTGAATGTAATTATGAGAATTGCAGCAATAAGAGCATATAACATTAGTCACTTCTGTTCATGTTATTTCCTATAATTTTGTTTCATTTTTATATTTTAGGTCTGTGTATATGCATAGAGATAGAGAGAGATAGAGATATTTGATATACAATTCATATAGAATAAAGCCTCTGAATGCTACTTAAAATGAAACATAAGCTTTATGATCCAGGCTCCAATGGTTCATGACTCTCAATTAGTCATCCCACTTTTGTGATACTAAGATGCCCACTAAATCCCAGGGGCATTCTTTACATTCTTTTGGGGTTTCTCAACCAAAATAATGAAACAGTAGCTGAGGTATGGATGCAGTTCTGTGCCCTTTTCAAATTGTGTTTATTGGCCAGCCAACTAACACTTCAAGAGCAAATAAGAGTTTGTAAATGGCTCATTCTTTTCACCTTATGCAGTTTTCTGTTTATATCTCTCTCCCATTTATGGTAACAGGAGGTCAAGTTGTGGTAATTGCTGTAGACACAGAATCAAATCCAGGGTCAGCTATTTCTGTGAAATTGACAGTTTCTTCAGACTTAAGATCATATTTGGATTAAAAAGCCATAGTTCACACATGTCAGTAAAGCAATGAGCAAACAAATTAGTGATTTCTACTGGAAATAGCCATGGCAGACTGGATTGAATCGATGCATTTTCTCCCTGTACAGCAGTAACTTTGTACATGATTTCTGTAATATTTGCATTTGTTGTCCTTTCGAATGCTGACCTTCAAATCTGCAGGCAAACTGCCTTGCTGCTGGCAGCATTTTGTTTTTTAAAGGCTCTTTGGAGGCCAAGCTAATTTCCACAGAGATTTCCTTTTGCCTCAAACATTCCATCTCATTTTACCTACTGTGCTTCGTGCTCATTATAGCATGATTGACTCAAGGAAGAAATATGGCATATCGTAAAGGTATTTTATCCCCAATAAACCTCCTCAACCCTTCATCAGATTTTATATATATAGTAAAATATGCATCAAAAAAAGGCAGCCTACAAGTGATCTGCTTTCATCCAAGTGTGGCTGACTTCTTTAACCTTCATCTGAAAAGTGAAACTGTTTTCTCAATTAGACACCTCTGAAGCAACATCTCCAGGTTCTTTGGCTCTGGACCCATTGGTAATTTCTTGGGTCTTTCTAGAATGTGACATTTCTCTTGGATAAGAAATGCAGTCCTATATTTACTGAGCTCACAGCATTCCTATGCATACTATAAATGTGCAATAGGTTGATAGTGCCAGCTGCAGAAGTTATTATTGCCTGGGCTAAAAGGCTGGGCATTTTGGTAATGCTTAGGATGATGAAAAACTCTATGGCATTTTTTTTTTTTTGTAAATATTTCCAAACCATACAAACTCCTAACCACAGGAGAAACTGAACAAGTATCAGGAGAAAGCAGTCAGTGGGAAACCTAGTCGTATGCTGTCATATGGTTGAGTGACACAGTACCATTATATGTTCAAAGGACATCAAACACCATTGAGGTGCCATATTTTGCTGCTTGCAATTCATGAGTTTGTTAATAGCAATCTGTTAACAAGTCTGCCTAGGAATCACCCTAGATTGATCTTTCAGAATTGTACAAATAGGTACAAAGATGCTAAATTAATTTAGTGCACATGCTGAATCAATAAGAGTCTCTTAGTTGTACCATCAAATCTGATTTGTGTGCTGTTACCTTTGGATAAACTTAATAGGAATTGATATTTCTTTTTTGAATGTTTGAAGACAAGGTACTGAAAAGTGTTTATTTCAGTCTGAGTCCATACTTTAGAGGACCAAATATTCTGTAATAGCTTTTTTTACTTTATTCCTGTTAATTTGTTTTATATCCATTGTATAATTTTTGATGTCTTTGGGTACCAAAAAGAAAACTGCTTCTCCTCACCTCTCATCTTCTCCTCCTTTCCCTCCCCTCTTCTCCTTTTCCTTCTCTTCCTTTCTTTGTGTTTCTTCTACTTTCCTCTTCTCTCACTTAACTCTTACCTGTCCTTTCTAGTTTTTTTCTTTTTAATTTCCATCATTCACATGGGGGTATTGATTGATTACCATCTCTGAGATATTTAGGAAAGAAGAACGAGGCTATATCTTACATAGCCAATAGATGATATATAGGTTATAAATATTATTTTTGCTTTCTTTTAGAGAAATTGCCATATCAATTCAAGTAGTCAAGTCACAGGAAAAGATAGCAGATTACAAATGCCCTCATTGTTTGCTTCTCCTAAAGTCAAAGTAAAATATTTATTAGGAACCTATAAAACAAATGAAAGAGCCATATCCTGTCAAATGTATTAATATTAAGACTATCTGAATATGTACTCAAAATAAACAGTGGATAAATGTTAAAAACATGCATTATACTATTTTCATTCTTTGGTGTTGAGTCTCCACTTAATATTTTAATTTTATGGACAAGTCTTCATTTTGGCAACTGAATGCCTTTTAGACAAATTGACAATACTAGAATCTTAAGCACACAATTTTACCTCTAACTGCAAGAATCTAGGGTTAAATGCAATAAAAAAATTTATTGATATACACTATTTAAACATATTTAAGTCTTGTTGTAATTACTGGATTGTTTTCAATATGGAAAGCAAATTTAAGAAAAGAGCTGAAGGGGTTTGTGGCCCTATGGGGAGATCAACAATATCAACCAATCAGAGCTTCCAAGGTCTAAACCACCAGCCTGGGAACACACATGGAGGGACCTATGGCTCCAGCTGTGTATGTAGAGGAGAATGGCCTTGTTGGACATTTGTAGAAGAGGAGGTCCTTGGTCCAGTGAAGTCTGGATGCCTCAGTGTGGGGGAATTTGAGGGTGGGGAGGTGGGAGAGGGTAGGTGGGAGGGGGCACACCCTCAAAGAAAGGAGGAGGGGGGATGGGATAGCTTTTCCGGGAGGAAATGTGGAAAGGGGATAACATCTGAAATGTAAATAAATAAAATATCCAATAAAAAAAAAGAAAGAAAAAATTTTTGCAAATTAACTTTTGAATTAGGAAATTTTTTCCCCAAATCTGGAAGCTTTGGTAGATGTTATATTCATGAACAGGATTATATTACAGTTCTAAGAATGTCTAGGATCTGACTATGAAACACCATGAAAACATTTCACATGAATAAACAGGCTAGAATAATGTGTTATTTATACTATAAACTATTTGTTTCAGTCAGTTACTAATGTAAAATTTAAAACTATGTACTTAGCTTTCTATAGTTTTTAAATCGATATTTTCTTGCTATTTACAAAAGATTTGAATTCACCAAATTCATGTTAAATGAATTTTAATGTTGATTCAGTAGATTCCGTATGTATTTATGTATGTATGTGTGTATTTAATTGCATCCAAATGCTGCTTCTTCTTCAAAAGTTCCTCCCCACAGCCTCCTGTCCCTTCTCCTCTGAGAGGATGTCCCCTGTATCTGCCCCTCCCCTGCCAACCACTCAGACATCTTTCAGACAGGAGTCTAACCTAACTGTCCTCTGAGTTGATCCACTCAGCAACTGACTCACAACCTACAACCAAACATTGGACAGAGATTAGGGACTCTTATGGAAGAGCTGGCGGGAGGTTTGAAGTCCTGGAAGGGGATGGGAATTTTACATGAAGAGCCCTAGGAGCTTTCAAGACTGAGCCACCAACTGAAGAGGAACATACACAGGCTGGAATTTGAGCCCCAGCATATATGTACCAGACATGCAGCTGAGTCTTCATGGTTGCCTTTTCTGGCCTCAGTGAGAGAAGATGAGCTTAATGTAGCAGAGGCTTTATGGAGAACTTTTTAAAGGATTATTAAAAAAAAAAAAAAAAAACTCATAATGGATCCCAGTAGGCACATTAAACTTGAGAGAAGTACAGAAACTACCCCACACCAAAGTGATAGTAACATCTTTGAAAGAAAAAAAGCATCTGACCCCTTGAGAAAAGAAAGGACATCTTTATCTTCATAGTTAGCCTCACATTTAGTCATTCTCCCATGGCTATAGTTTGTTATCAGGTAATAATAAGGTATTAGCCTGGGAAGCAAGGGGTTCTTTTCTACGTACTGGAAGCTTAAACATTGTCTCAGATATGCCCCCCCAAAATATGTATATCACTGTGATCCTCTTTTTAAATATCTAGAAAGTAAACTTAAATTATTAATTTTAAGACAGTAAGTTTTTGTTAGCTTTCATTTTATGAGTGGCAGAAATGAGATTTTAATTCAGGAGGAGCAAAAATCTTACTCTAGGCTGAGTAAGTTGTTAACAAGTAACAAGTATGAAGGGCCTTCTGATAGAAGTTTTCACATTTAGCTACCCTGCTGCCTGTCATTGAGGTCTTACTGATGCCTACTTCCTTGATCTCTAGTAGAACCTCAGTAGAAGAGGCTGGCTTAGATGTCCCTCCAGGGGGTGTTGAGTGCAACGTAACTAGGTAATGTAAAATAAATAAATAAATAAACTTCTTCCAGTAAACTACCAGGAGAAGTAAAACATCATCTCAAAACCCAGAACATCAGGTTTGTGATTAAAATTCACCAGTTGGAACATAGAAGTCACCCTTAGAGTAACGTTAGCTCCGGGTCATTTTCACTGGATCAACGTATCCCAAATGATGATTTATAACTACATCAATGAGCATTTAAGATTTTACGCCTCTATTTATAGAGAATCATCACAAGGCTAAAATATCTGCTCTGATCTTATAGCTGACACATTGAAAAATCAAAACACATCAGCTCCTGCCATGAATAATCTCTGTTTAAACAGTAAAGCAAATAACCTTTGATTAGTATGGCTGGCATTAATTTAGACATCACGCTTCTGTCAGCGTTTAGCTGTACAAGACAGTTACAGAAGCATCAAACATGTCTCCTTAAATAAAACAAGAATTTCAGCTAAATCTTGAATGTTAAACTGAATTAACTGAATTCAAAACAGAGTTATGAACTGTTGATCCCCTGCTCACAAGTTACACAGCATATCCCAAGCGTAACTCTCTCAAGCTAAGATCTACACAAGCAGAAAAGCTAAGACTTAGTGATCAATGGATAAAACTTATTTACACCACTTCATGAATATACATCGGTTAATAGAAAATGGCTAATACTTATTTAGCATTTACTGTATATTTGTTAATTATTTTGTTAATTAATCCACCATCTTCTTTAGTATATAAATACTATTATACAGCTTTATAAGTTGGGTTGAATTGTGTCATAAGGAACTGGTAGCAGTTTCTACATGGAGACAGAGATGGGGACCCTAGTCTGACCTAAGTTCATGATGATAGCATTCCCCTCTGTTAAACAAGTGCCTGTTTGCAAGTGTCCCCAATTACTGGACACTGTCTTGTAACATAGAAGTAATATCATTTATAGTATCTGGATATGATTTTTGATCACTCATATTAATCTCAACTGGCTCATATTAACAAAGCATGTAGAAATGTCATGTTTTGCTTGTTCTTGAAGATCACCAGGTTGGTGATACCAGCCTTATTTATAGGCACAGATTCATATAAAAACATTCATAGTACATAGTCATCTCTATAACATAGCATATTTTTTTATTAATCACAGCTTTAAACACTATATATTTTATTTCCTTTTCTTTCCACTGATACACTATTGCAATATCTACTCTGAAAAGAGGTTATAGAATTGATACAGATACAGAATTCTGAGGACCATCAGTGATGTAATGAGGAACTAAGGTTTGAAATCTGTTTGGAGTTATTTTATTACAAATTTTATTACTACCTAGTATAGCTCAAAAATATTAAAGTAATGAATCAATAAAAATTTACTAAGATGAATATAATTCAATGGTAAATTCAAACCACTTTGTGAATATTGGTAGTAGTTTTATTTATAGTTGCCAGTTTGGAAGGTGATCAAGGTGTCTGTTACCAGGTAGGTTGAATAAAAACAGCACCATGAGAAAATAGCATACAGTAAAATATAAGTGCAAAGAAGGATATCTAGTTCAATTTAAGCCTCACTCAACAAGAGGACCATCATGCCTGCTATTGGAGACTTAATCAGTCTAGTGGTGTCATGAAACTAAAAATATAACTATTACTGATAGTTTCCTAGAACAGAATAATTTCTTATTATACCCTAAAACTTATTCTTTTGCCCAAAGATAATTGGTGTTTCCGACCCTCCTCAAGGAAGCTTCTCTTTAGAGCAAATTAAAACCAAGAGTACATAAAATGCAGAGATCAACAGATTATAGGAAATCCCAGCCTCAATATACAACTGTATTACAGCTCCTACATCTATGGATCAGGGGATTTCATGGAAGAAAAGGACGAAGTATTGTAAGAACCAGAATACAAAGAAGTCTGTTGTGAGTTAGTTTCTCATGAAAATAGCTGAATAAGCAAGACAGGAACATCAACAGTATCAATGGATATGTTAAGGTGAAGGAGGGAAATTTCACAAGATCTTATGGTTAGACAAAGAATTACAGACAACTAATCACTAATACTTGGAGAATTTGTCTTTTCTAGGATAGAGTACCTTATTGGTTGTTTAGTGAAGAGTGATCATCAGATTAATCCTGAATACACACACACACACACACACACACACACACACACACACACCACCACCACCACCACCACCAGCAGCAGCAGCAGCAGCAGCAGCAGCAACAACAACAACAACAAAAAGAAACAAACAAAACAATAAAAATAACGACAACAACAAAAAACAAAAGAAAAACCAGACGAAGCATGCTTTATTTATGTTCATTCATAAATGCATATACATGTATGTATGTAATAAAGACAGAGAAAGTATGAACTGGATGGTGGAGGCAAACATGGAAGTATTGGAGAGAGTGAAGTTAGCAAGGGCTGGAAGGCAGAAAGAATGGAATAAATTGAAATAATTTTATTTCATTTAAAAACATATAAAATGTTAAAGAAAAACTATCTAACAATTCTTTTTATATTTGCATGTAATAGTTACTTATATTTTGAGCATTTTAAAATACAAAGAAAGAAATTATATGTAGATTTATTGTTCTAAAAAGTAGAATAGAGAACAAGAAAATAGTGATAAATGCTATGGTTTATTTAATACCCACTGTGTAGCACACTTCCCTAGAGGATCATCCCTAAAGGATTACTGGCTCTGGACCCAATTCTAAGTAAAAAAGTATTTGTCAGGTGTTCATAAAATATCACACTGAGTTCTACAGCAGATAATTAAACCAGGCTTAACTGTAGTTCTGGAGAATCTACTTATCATTAATCATGGAAAGGAGATGTCAATAACATGCATACTATAGCATTAACTCTACACAAACACACACACACACGTGTGTGTGTGCGTGTGTGTGTATGTGTACGCACAAGCCATTAAAACAGAGAGAAAACAAAATTATAAAGCATATAGCTCTGTGAGAGAGACAAGTCTTGAAAAACAAAATAACACGAATATGTCTTTAGACCCTTCTCTCAGACTTCACAGCCCTCCTAGCTGCTATATGCAGTGCAGTCCTTTCAATAGGAATGGGATGAGCCCAGTGATAAGTGAAAAAGCTTCAATCTATAAAGAAGATGGATGCTTTGCTACCTCTCAGATAATATGCTATGTTTGATGCTTGTCTGGAAGTAAATGATTCCATTACAGATCAGTTTAGGTAAGATTTAGGTACTTAATTTAATGGCATTTTTCTTTAAAATATCTAGGTAAGAAAAATAGATTTCTTAAGAGAAGTTGAAGATTTATGAGAAACTGGAAATGAATATTGACACACTAAGAATAAGCTCTATTTTGATTCTACTACAAATCTTTCAGCTCCACTTCTTTTTGTAATGGATGATTTAATAGACAGTGTAAGCGCTGAAGAAAAGACAGAAAAGCACATATATACTAGTTCACTGGAGAAAAGGAAGAAAGTAAATGTCCATATAGAAAAACAAAACATTAAATTTCAAAATATTTGGAATTTTAACTCTGAACTTCAAGAATAGAGACCAAAGCTCATAAAACAGAGTTCAAATATAATTTTAAAGCTGATGAAAAAGACAAGGAGCAGTCACCATTTAATAAAATCTACACTGTACCTGTCACAAAGCATAGGAATTAGATCAGGACTGTGCCTTCTGTCTCCCACATGAAACTGTCTTTAGGTGACTTAGGAGTTCTAAGAGAAATCGTGTTTCTGTACAGACATACAGTAGTATGAATGGAATTCCAAATAGCTTTAAGAAAGACTAAATCAGAGACCAAATTTGTTTTTCTTTTTTTTTCTTAAGATGTTCAGCAGTGGGCAAGACAGGGGTTGGAAGACAGTAGAAGTAGAGCACATTGAAAAGACAGTAGAGAAGAATAAAAATCATAAAGCAAGGAAGACAATCAGGAAGGGGAGGCCTAGGGATCCCCATTTAAGAGAAGGCCTCATAGCAGTGAGATGATTCTAGGCATCAATAATCTAGGATTCTGGATTTTTTTTTTTTTCAAAATAAGCTGACTATGAGAAAAAAAAAGTACTTGCCTTGTCACATCCCAGTAGCCTACATGGCAAACATCTCTCTCTCTCTCTCTCTCTCTCTCTCTCTCTCTCTCTCTCTCTCTCTCTCTCTCTCTCTCTCCAGATAATAAATCTTCCTGGCAAAATAACCCTTTTCTCCCTAAGGGAACAGGACAATCCACTGACCTTCACAAAAGAATTATCTTCAAGGAGCCAGGACAAATGAGATGCCTTTTAGTTGAAGACCTGGTGAATTAAGAGATAAATCCTTTTTTTGAGAGTCAGTGGTTAATTTTTCCCTGTGACACGAGCTTTCTTAATCAGTCCTTCCACAGCAGATTTCATATTCCTACAAAAATCTTTCTCTGATAGTTTCAGATATAATAACCAACAAGATCAATTTCCACAGTGACCTCCTCCTTTACTTATCTTAAATTCAACAGCCACAAAGATGCACTTACTTCAAAAAGAATCCCCTTGAATTTTGAGTGATTTACAGACAACAATGGAAAGCATGAAGCAGAAGAAAGATGCAGAAGAACATGTAAGAAAAGTAGAGGGAAGTAACGACATTAAGCACAGAGCATGTTTTACTTTCTCATATATGCTTTGCTCTTAATGGACAAGTCAAATCAGCGTATGTACATGAAACTGTGATTTGGGACATGTAATTCCATGCTTTTTTTTTTTTTTTTTTTTTTTTTTTAGCATATCTTCCATCAACCTGGATGGTCTCGATAAAAGTCTTCAGCATTTAAAAATCAATTCTAAAAACTTATGCTATGGAGACTGATCTTAGTATATCTTTACTTCTAATTATTGCAAATGTTTCATGTTGAGAAATAAATGAATAAGACATGAACACAAAGAGTTCCATCACAACATGCTTTTTATCACTGATGCATGGTAACTTGTAAAAATATGTGTAGCTGAGGCATTTGTTTATATGTAATTCAAACATCTTACCATTAACATTGTTCTCCCTGTGCATAATATTTAGAGATAAAGCTTTGACAGTTCTTGTTTATAATTAGTGCTCAAAACTGTGACACTAATGTTGGAACTCTATAATGTCCCATGCTGCACACACAGATTGGCTTACACGCTTGGTTTTTCTAAGTATCTTCACAGTACATTCTTTTTGCAACATCCTATATAAGATGCTTTCTTTCACACACATATCACTTCATAATTAGAAAAATTAGAAAATCTGAAGTTAAATATCAATTCCAAAAAATCATGACTATATATTCATTATAGAATTTTCAAAATATTTATTGAGGCTGAGGAATCATAAGCAGGATGATCAAGAAACCAATTTGTAGGCTTCAGGCATGAAAATGACTTTGGGCTAGGACAGGGAAGTAGGCTCAAATATTTTGGTCATCCTGATAAGCCCTTATAAACAGTGATCACAGGACTTTGTTTATTGCCTTGCTTCTTCTTTGACTATTTGTGTTTATTGTCTTGCTTGTTCCTTGGATATTTGCATCTATTGTATTGCTAGTTCCTCAACCTAGAACTGACCTCAATACTTGTATGCAATTAAGATGGTTTAAATATAGATTGGGAAAAAAAGAAGAATGTATAATCCAATGAAAGGTACATTTTATATATTTTTGTGAATACACTTAAGAACTAAAAAAATAGATTAAAAAGTAAAAAATAAAAAAGAAAAAAGAAAGGAAGAAATGAAGAAAGGAAGAAAGAAAGAAAGAAAAGAAAGAAAAGAAAGAAAAGAAAAGAAAGAAAGAAAGAAAGAAAGAAAGAAAGAAACCAATTTGTCCTACAAAATATTCTGCCTCAAGAAATAGTGGAGTGTAAAGATTAAGTTTAAGTAACAGAAGGAGGAAGAAGGACCAGAAGAAAGAGGAATGAAGAAGAAAAAGAATTATCCACTATTGGATATCAAAGATCTTTTGTGGGGTTTCAACAGATCATGGAGGGTTTCATCCTTTATAATATTATTAAACTATTTTGAGGTTACATAGTCTAGAGTTTTATTTATGTTTTTTAAATGGTTAATAATTTCTGAAATGTTGGAGTGTGGATTCCTTGAACTTGCACTGCAATTTCTTCTGCCTTATGTCAATTTAAGTTAGAAACAGTTTTTGTTCACACAGTGCTTAAGGGTATTCTCATTCTCAACATATATGGCCATTCAGAAGTTAGTTATATTATAGGATAACACATACATACATACATACATACATACATACATACAAACATACATACATGTGTGTTGCTCCTATTTTTCTCCAATTAATTAACACACTCAATTTCAAGAATCTTTAGTCTTGAAATTGTTGAGTAATTATTTAATTCCAGTTTTTTCTCTTACATTTTTCTACACTTTACTGCTAAGAATTTTCAGCGTCTTGTCACTATCCTTCCTCTCCTTTCTTGGTCTTCCTGTAGTTATGCAAATAGAAAGCGTTGCATGGAGAAGATAAATGATGGAAAGGAATTTAAGGTATGATACACAGGGAAGTAGGTTATATACCAAACCAGTAGAGAATGTATATGATATTTAAAGAAAAAACATATTAATAAAATCAAATATCATTATGCAGATTTCAGCTTGAAAATATTAATGGTGCTTATTTTGTCTATACATGTAATATGTATAGTCACAGCTTGAAATTTTTAATGCTGCTTATTCTATTTTTATATTTAAAAAATAAAAGAAAGTAGAGTCAAACTGAAAAGGGAAACTGTGACATGAGTTTTGTTAGCAAATCTTTCAATTACCATCTAGAATGTAATTCTAAAGATAAGTAAGCAAATACACTCCAGTGACCTCAAGATCATTAACAATTTGTCAAAGATATAAAAATAAAAAAGAATTATAAGGTTTCCTAGAGGGCATACTAGATGACTTATGATGTATCTTAATGTTCTGTATAATACAGGTATTAATATGATGTAGATGTTATTCTTATATTGATACATGAACCATGCATAGAAGCAAGACCAATTTATTAGAGAAAATATCTTGTGTTATAACACACTGTAAATTGAAAATGTACTTCAAATTGAAAAGTCATCAAAACCTTGCTGGGGCATTTTGGATGTTTGCCTATTAAATTAACTCAGGTCTATGTACCTTAAGATTCTGATATTTTATAATTTACAGCATAGATTTAAATGATCATAGTGTTAAGTCATTCTCTTCCCAAAACTCTAGAAAGATTTCAAATAGATACAACTTTAAAAGATGTTTTATCTTTTAATCTCAGTGTGACAAAGAGTTCTCATAATGTTTTGATGATGAGATGGAGAAAAAAATTAACTTCAAAAATTGAAATCAGGAAATAGTGTAATTAAGCAAAACATATGGGATGATATAATATCATTGGCAGTCATCCTAGATATCAATTTGGAAGTTAAGTAAAAGAAACATATTGGAAGTATTCTGCTGCTTCAATATATATATATATATATTGAATATATATATATATATATATATATATATATATATATATATATATATTCCTTCGAGACTGAAATTTGTATACTCAAGTAATGGAAGTTTTGTACACAGTCCTCATCTCCCTATGGTGGCTAATCAACATTTGAAATAACATATTTGTTTTTTACCCATGCATTGAAGGCAAAAATTGAAAAGTTGGAAGTTAAGGTGAGAGTATATTTGGAATTATGCAACATACCTTGCACATAAGAACTCCATTCATAGAGGCAAAAAATGGGAGCCAATTTGGAACCCATTTGAATGAAGGTTGTTGTCCCTGGATGTGTCAATGTTCAGATGATGTCTGACAGAAGCCTCCTAGCAACAAACATGGTAGTAAAAGGTGCAGCAAATAGAAATGCCAGGCAAGTCACACACAATTTTAGAATTATATTTACAATTAAAATATAGGATTAGTTAGATGGTTCAGGCAGTTTTGTGTTCTGCCACAAACTCTGTGGACATGCTCCATCCCTAATAACCACTGGATGGAAGGATAGAAACTGCTTCCTGGGTGTTGTCATCAGATCTCCACATTCTAGTGGCATGTGCACAGATACATACATCAGCTCCAGTGGAAATATAACACTTCCACACAGTTAAAACACAAAAATCAAGAAAGTAATTTTTATTATATATCAAGATATATATTTAAAATACTATATTTTTCTTTTGGTAACTAAACTTCTGTAACAAATAATATATGTGCATATATTTTGCTATAAGGATATATGTTATAAAATATTTATAGTGTGAAAAGATATATGACTTATTTAGGATTACTAGTGTATGATATTTGAGGAGGTTGAGGAGGAAAGGGTTTATTTGGTTTACACTTTCACATCACAGTTATCCACTGAAGGAAATCAGAACAGAAACTCAAACAGGGTAGAACCCCAGAAGCAAGAGCAAATGCAGAGGCCATGAAGGAATGTTGCTTATTGGCTTGTTCCTCCTGGTTTGCTTAGCCTCCTTTCTTATAGAACCCATGACACCAGTCAGAGGATGATGCCACCCACAATGGGATAAGCCCTTCCGCATCTATCACTAACAAAGAAAAAAAGAAGGAAAAGAAGAAGGAGGAGGAGGAGGAGGAGGAGGAGGAGGAGGAGGAGGAGGAGGAGGAGGAGGAGGAGGAAGAGGAGAAGGGGGAAGGGGAGGGGGATGGGAAGGGGAGGGGGAGGGAAGGAGGAGGGAGAGGGGAAGGAGGAAGGGGAGGAGGAGGAGGAGGAGAAGAAAGAACAAGGGAGAAGGGAAGGTGGAGAGGAAGGGGAGGGGGAGCTGGAGGGGAGGGGGATGGAGGAGGGGGAGGGGAATAGGGAGGGTTGAAAGGAGGGGCAGAAGGAGGGGGAGGGGTAAAGAGGAAGGGACTAGGGAGGGGTAATGAGGAGGGGAATGGGAAGGGGAAGGAGGAGGGGAAGAGAGAGGGGGAGGGGGAAAGAGGAGGGGGAGGGGGAGGGGAGGGGGAGGGGGAAGGAAAAACAGGATGGATAGGGGAGGAGGACAGGGAGACAGAGGTAGGGGAAGGGGATGAGGTGGGGGAGAGAAAGGAGGAAGGAAGAGGAGGGGAAGGCAGAGGTAGGGAGAGGGGAGGGGTAGGGGGTAGCGGGAGAAAAGAAGAAAAATGCCTTACTGGCTTATGTAAGTCCAATCCTAAGCCTTAAGCAAGCATTTTCTTAATGAAAACTCTGATAGCTCTAACTCGTGTCAAGTTGGCATAAACCTAACCAGCATATTAGATATCATTTGAATTTTTAAGAGACTTTTAGTAAAAATGATAAAATTTTGTAGCATGGATTGATAGCATGTTTGTAGGAGCATCTTTTCAGAAAAATGCCTCTATTGTAAAAAGGAGATGAAGTGATGGTTTACTGATTAAGAAGATCATGCTAAAATTTTAATTACATGAAAATGCACAAGATTCTAAAAAAGATTATTCAGACAAGTATCCTGTGAATCAATATTTTGTTACATTTTTGGTAAATAACATTAGCTGACAAAATATTATTTATCAGCTAAGTTATCAATTTCAGCTACCCATATGAAAGCTCCATGAGATTTGTGCCTTGCCTGGTTAGATTATCACATATTTCAGCATGGCACATACCAAGAACTTAATAAAATCATATTGTTGATATTGTTGATGCTTTCATGTGGATTCTTAATAGATCACTGTTGGACAAATATGTAACCTTAAATTGAAATGTGTTAGCTGGCAATCTGACAATTATCAATTTTTCATTTCAAATGGCCTCTTTATCCTGCTTTTTTCAGTCTTGGTATAAAGGAATATTTTACGACTGTGTAAACCACTGATTTCAAATTTGATTCTTTTTGCATATCAAATCTGTGTCCCAATTATCAGTGTTTCAGTCTACTCTCTGATTATCATAATGGTGAAATGAACTATTATCCTCACAGAAATTATTTCTTTTTTTTCTTTTCTTTCTTTCTTTCTTTCTTTCTTTCTTTCTTTCTTTCTTTCTTTTTTTTTTTTTGAGACTAGAAGTTACATAGTCTCTTCTAGGTAGACAGGGTCATGGTAGTGACTATGTAATAAAGATGGTAAATTTCTAACATATTTGGCTTCTTCCTTACCCTCCTGACTAGAGATAAGGGCCTGGTATCATAAAACAAAGGTTTTGTTAAGCTTTTGTTTCCAACCAGTCGCCTCACTGCTGCTGATAGACAAATTCAAGGCTTGCTCATGATATGACATACAATAATGTGGGCCAATCAAGCATCCTAGCATTCATCAAACTGACTAATCCTAAATTAAGGGAGGAAAACCAAGCTCACCAGAAAAGCCTGGAATTTTTGGTTCTCTGGATCTTCTTTCTGTTTTGTGTAGTGTCGTTTTATCTTGTGTCTTTAACATATATGTAATTCTTTGCCCTCTACAAACTCCTCTTTTCAACTTCACGTTCTTACTGGTCCTATTTCAGGTGTTTAAGGTTTCTCCCCTACTACCTGAAAGGCAGAGAAAATTAAAACACTTAGCCTGTATCAGAAGCAGGAAAATATGTCATACAGAATAGTACTACCTGGTAAACAAGGTAGTAATTAACTATCCAGAGAATGAGCAAAGATTTCCCATCCCAAGCTTGCAGCTGTGATTTATGCTATGTTATCACTCAATGAGCAATCTAAAGGATAGTTCTTTCTACAAGATGCAGATTCAAATTAAAGTTGTGTTTTCTATAAATATTTCATTAAGTGCTTTAACTAGCTATTTACCTCTACCTTTATGTTCGTCTTAATTACTTTAAGATCAGAATACATTCAAGAACATGTGTGTCTATCTATGTAATCCTCGCCAAAACAAACAAAAAAATCCTTTTACTACAGTTTACTGTACCTTATCTAAGGAGGTCATGCCATGGTTCAAGCTTCATTTTTCTGTCAGTATTCACTGGGTAAAACTTCATTGCTGTACCAATAATGACTTATCTTTGTTTACATCTTTAGCACCAAAGTTTTCTGTAGTCTTCCCAACCCCAACTCCATAATACAGAGAGACCTACAGAAACTAAATGTCTAAAATGTATGAAGACACCCACTCTTTTCTATCATCTTCTTACAGTAAGTATGAGGAGGAGGCACTGCTATTGTTTCTCTAGCTAACCAAGACTTATAGGTAGGGATTTGGTTTATCAGTCCTTCCTAAGATTGTCACTCTCTCCAAATCTGGAATAGAGCTATAAAATCCTCTACTCTCTCTCCCTCATACTACAACAGTTCTTATTTCTCAGTTTGCTTCCAGTTTTATCAAATCATGTATTCCATGAAGACAAGTAGCCTGTATATCTTGCTAATTTTACATTGCATTACTTATAAAAGAGCATCTACCTATAGAAATAAATAGCTGTTTTTAAAAAGTGACTTAGTGTTTGTTATTTTCAAATTATAAATCAATCAATGGTCCCCTAGGAGTCAGCACCAGGCTTGTCTTTTTAACACTCCAGCACAGTATGCAGTCCATATGGTGGGAAAGATTAGATTAAAGTAGTTTTTTTTTTTTTTTTTTTTTTTTTTTTTTTTTTTTTTTTGTAGGCTGATATAATAATAAAACTAGTCAGACTTTTTATCTCTGGAGTTCTCCAGGTCTTTATCTCTCTCCCCTAGCTTTCTTACACACACACACACACACACACACACACACACACACACATTCACACACACACACACACACACACACACACACACTCACACACACACACACAGGCACTCCAGAGCACATATAAGCAGACTACCATCACAACCGATAAGCTTTTACCTTGCCACAAACATTTGTGCTTTCTTTGAGAACACAATGCAGACAGGAATGAACCTGAAATGTGACACTGACAAGCAGACTGTCACTCTATGCCAACTATGAATTCATTATTGGGTATGTAGGATGTGGGTCATGGAACCATGTGACTTACTAGGCTATCACTCACCTTCTGAGTGAGTATCTTTTGTAATTGGTTGTGCTGACAGAAGCAACCACCATTCTGGATTAGAGCTTCCAGAGTGTGCATCATGTGTTGATTGCTTTCTCTGTCAATTCATTCTGCTTGCCAATGAAATTGAAATGAAACTCTCACAAATTGGTAAGGCATCAAATCTAAAGCAAGATGGACAGTGCATTTTTTCTAACTGAGTAAAGTCACACATGGGCTTAGACTTCTATAGCATATTGTCTGAAAATATATCTGGTACCAAGGGTGAAAAATAATGAAATGAAAAGAGTTTGTGATATTTTTAGTGTGAGGTACTATGTGCTTGTTCACATTATGATAATTAATAATACAACAAATGTAATTTTCAGTTTTTGTTGTGTGTGTGTATTTGTGCATATATTTTCCTTTGAGGTTTGTTTTTGTTATCTTGTCAACCAGTATGTGAAGAAATAAGTAACTGCATCCTTGTGGCCTACAGACAAGAAGGAGATGAGCTTATGGGATGTAGAAAAATAAGTTGGAGAATGAAGCAGAGTAAAATGGAGACATTTAAACAATAGTTAGTAAAGTTTCAATACTTTTATAAAAACTTTAGCCAAATACTTGAGAAAAGAACATTGAACAACAACAACAAAAAAAAAGATTAAAGTATATATCCAAAAGTAAAAGCAAATTTCCTTCTGGGACTTTAGTGAAAAGATGCTTCATTGAGTATTTTACTCCTCCATTTGATAATGTAAGGATAAGGTGTTACCATACAATGTCCTGATTGCTGGGGAAATATTTGCTTTATATAATTTCAGAATAATATTTTATATCATGTGGAGTGTGTGGGTAGTTTTGAAATTCAAATGTGGATGTTTATTTTATTATTTTAAAACTTAATTCATTTTTGTTGGCAATTTTCCAAGTGAAACTACAGTACATGTCTTTGAATTTACTGGGAAAATTGGTGGTTGGAGTTAAGATGTGCATTCTAGTCAGAGTTAAGATTCTGCTTATAAAAGGGAGTTGTAGGAGAATCAAATGAATTGTTTCTAAACATTCTTTCCACTTCTGCTGTGTTCCTGAACTTTGGAGAGGATGTATGGGTGATCTGTTTACTGCAGGATGGGGAAATGCACTATGGCCTCTGAAATACTACCTCATGGATATGGCATGACCCTCAACTCATAGCAGGTACAGTTGCCCAAATAGAGACTTCAAAATCTAGAGGAAACCCATAATCTTTCAGTTTTTGGTTGGAAGAGGTTTCTGAGGTATGAACATGTTCAAAGAAGCTATTGTCAGTTAAGGACTGATGGGAGAGAGAAGATCATTGTCTTCAGTAATGTACCCAGTGTTGAGTTATTCAAACTCTATGGTCATTTCCAACAAAGCCCATGAAGGTTGTCCTGCCTGAACTCAGAGAATCTCAAAAGCAAAATAGAAAACAATGGAGTGAGCACTGATTATAGTCTATAATTATGTTACTTTATTTTAAAATGTTCCAAGTTATTTTACTATCCTTAAAGAAAACTCATCATATAATACAGTGAGAAAACATTTTCCTTTTCTGTCCTTTTTGTGCATAATCTTTCCCACCTTTTTTAAAGGCATACAGCTGAGGTATTATTCAAAGTATTCACATGACTAACTGATTTAAAATGCCCACAATTTCTTGTAAGGTTCTCAAATAAATTCTGTTGTTTATATCCTCCATTTTAGTGGAAGTGACTTAACTTGGATGAGCTGACCAGGTAAACATTAGGGAAAGAATGACCCACAAGAATGAAGGAGCTTGGTCCATAGAAGTACTGTAAGTACTATAAGTACTTCTATAGGATAGAAGAGTACTGTCTCCAGGCAGTGGTGGCACATGCCTTTAATCTCAGCACTTGGGAGGCAGAGACAGGCAGATTTCTGAGTCCGAGGCCAGCCTGGTCTACAGAGTGAGTTCCAGGACAGCCAGGGCTACACAGAGAAACCCTGTCTCGAAAAACCAAAAAACAAACAAACAAAAAAAGAGTACTGTCTCTCTGTGTGTTACATGGGAGAAAGAAATTCTGCTTTTATTTTCATGTATGTGTTTTGTTGTTGTTGCTGTTCAGGGGCAGCCTTATCATGCAACCCAAGCTAACATGGAAAGTGTAGATCCTTCATACACAGATTCTCAATGATGTAGCTATACTCCTGAAGCTAATACACTCTACTCAAATTTTCATTCTTTTTGAAATAGTATAGATAAGAGTATTTTTTACATTATACTGGTCATTGAATACCAGCATCCATTGTTTTCCTGTGGTTTATAATACACTTGATACTCTGATTATGAAAGCACCACACTTTTTAGGTGTCCAGGAAAAAGTTGTCAAAAACCTGTTTTTACTATCTAGAATGTCCACCTGAGCTCTGCTTCTGGCCCCCATTCTCTCTGACTTCATCACTATTGTGTGACTACACATTACTCTGTCTTCTGAATACTGTAAAATAACACTACTCCTATAAAGCTTTTCCTGCTGTCAGTCACACCAGATAATCATCCCATAAAGAGTAACTCATAAGGGCTGACTCATTCGATTAAAGTACAAAACATGTTAGTTTGCATTAGTTTATCTCTTAAGGCTAATAAGAAATTCTATGAATTATCATACCATCACTAACATTCAATATTGGATTCCTAAAAGATATCTTGATATAAGAATGGATACATGACTAACATTATTTATGCTGGTGTCAATGTTTTGTTTATGATCTCTAGTAAAATATGTAACAAACACATAAGTTCATGTAAATTTTGACTATAGAAATATTAACTGAAACAAATAAAAATATACTAGCTATGAAAATAATGTGCCTAGGTTATTAGCAAGGAAATGTCAAATACTATAAGGCTAATCTAAAGTTCTAGTCCCAGAGAGATTAAATCATATGCAATCATCACTTTCTAGGAAAAAAATTACACTTAGTAACGTATGTAATGGATATATGTTACATATAATCTCTTGGCACTTCCTTACAAAGCTATTATATCCCTTTTCCCACCTAAGTTTCTGTAAATGCTTTAAGGGTAATGACTGTTTGCAAATAAAATTTTATACTATGGAGAGATTTTAGGGAAAGCTTATGGTTTAGTATAAACCACATCTGCACAGGAATTGATTATTGAATTTAAAAATAATTAAAGCTGTCTTCTAGCATACACACCTAAGTAGTAAATGCAGAAGCCATGTGCATTTGTGAAATTAAAGCATCTCTTGGAGAATCTTGCTCAGGGCATAAGGCCCTTAGTAATAGACATATTACTCTGTCAGAGAACAAAGATAATTTCCAGGTGTATCCTTCCGTCCTTGAAATAGTTTGGTTGTTATGATTGATGAAGGTTTGTGTATTTGGCTATGAATTTCTCATTGCTATAGTCATTCTTCAGGATAATAATATTTCAATGCATGGGTATAAAAGAAGTCTCCCTGGAAATCATCAGTTTAATGAGGACCAGTCAGTCACTCATTCTGATGAGTTTTCCTCCTCCTGGAATGAGGACAAATGTCACAAGTGCGTTAAACATAGAGAAAGCTGGGCTATGAAATAGCAGAAATTAATTTAATCTCCTGATGTAGCTTCAACCACCTACATCATTCAAACAACAGCAATGCAGAATTAATAGTTTGACGTATCTTGGCTTTTAACATTGAAATATGGTTGGACAATTTTAACCAATGAAACACACAAATTCAAACTCAGTCTGTATAAAAGATCCATTAGTGATTGGTACAATTAATTTTAAAAAAGGAACAAAAACTTAAATAATTGCAACTTATATTCTGCAGCTATAGGTCAGCTGAAGATGATAAAGGGTCATGAGAATGGGAAGGAAAACTTGGAAGTATTTATGAAAATTAGAGCCTAAATATTGATACAAACTGACCATGTGCTCATATAGATAGCAGATGACTCATTATTAATACATTGATAGTCACAGAAACATATTATGTCAACCAATTTTCAATAACATCAATTATTTTTTAAGCTCAACTACAATTATGTTACCACAGCAGGAAGAAATATAGTCAATCAAATCTTATGTTTCCACTAAGGTCCTCAGTGAACTGACAGTTTTCAGTAGAGTAACCTAGTTTCCTGTTAGAAAAATGACACTGTTATCAGAGACTTTGTGTTGTGTTTGCTTCCACAATTCAGTCAAAACAGAGTAAAATTATTACATTACAAAACAAAATCTATACTTAGAATATTAAAGCCATTTGTTATTATTCTTTTAGCTGATACCTAGTATTTTATTTAAAAAGAAACTTGTTCAGAATATTCTTAACATCTACATATCTCCAGAATCTGGAAGCTTAATAGTTTGATGACAGCCTATTCATGCATTATCCAGTTTCACCCAGATATTTTGGTCAAGCTATAAACTTTATAACATATTATCTCACTTAAAAAGCAGGACACACCTCTAACAAAACTGTACATCCCACGTTTTTAAAAGATAATTCTAAAGGAATTTTATTACTAACTTATTTTCATAAACACAGAATAAGCAGAAAATAATGGTTAGAAAGTAGTTACATGAGCAAAAAATCCCTCTTTTATTTTTAAATAATTAGAAACAAAATTTATAATGGCATTTAATAATATATAAAAAGAGAAGATATTAAAATCTCAGTACCTTTGTGAATGGCATTTAATAATATATAAAAAGAGAAGATATTAAAATCTCAGTACTTTTGTGAATTAGAAAGTAGGGAAATAATAAAAAGTAAAAGTAGGATATATATATGTATATGTATATGTATATGTATATGTATATGTATATGTATATGTATATATGTGTGGAGAGAGAGAGAGAGAGAGAGAGAGAGAGAGAGAGAGAGAGAGAGAGAAAGAAAGAGAGAGAGACATAGACATATGTAGCTTGTGCTCCTAGATTGGAAGAAGCCATGTTTTTAGTGTTCATACTTCTCCAAAGTCTCTAGAGTTTCAATGTAATCTGTAACAACACTTTAGTAATATTTTTCACAGAAATATAGCAAAATAATTCTAAAAATTTTATAGGACTCTATAGTCAGAAAAATAATACACAGGAATAACAGAGTCAAACACATTCTATTACTTGACTTTATACCACCAATCTACACCAAATGAAATAAAGTAATTCTGGGAGAAAACCTGACTTCTTGAAGACTAATGGAGAAAAAAAACTATAAGTAAATTTATCAATTGTTATTTGACGATGATACCCATAACATAGCATATGTGAAAATGAATTTTCTCTTCAGTAAATGGTATTGTGATAATTAGAGGCCTATATGGAGAATGATTAACAGGACTGATTTCTGATACTATGCACACATATCAACATGAAATAGATTCAATGTATTGGAAAAGGCTCATAATTCAGAACTCCAGAAGATTGTTATGGCAAGAATAAATTGTTGGATAAGACATCTCAGATGCTGAGGTACCAAAATGGAGAAGGAAAGTAAGGAAGCACTAAACAAAAACAAAAACAAAAATGACAAAGTGCAAAAATAAACATGTAGTCATTGCTATAAAAAGACAACATGAAAAACTGGGAAGATTTGACAGCTGTACATCTGGAAATGTTGGATTTTTTTTTTTTTTTTTGGTTTTATTTGTTTGTTTTATTTTTGGGTTTTTTGTTTTTTGGAGAATTTTTTGTTTTATTTTTGTTTGTTTTTTTTTTTTCTGTTTGGCATAACAGATGATCAGAGAAGAGAAGTAAGTGGTTGTTTTAGTATGGTAGTTGTTCATAAAAAGGGTAGCAAATTCTTGAAAGTGGAAACCTACAATTCTCAATTCTGAGCTAAATTCAGCAATCTAGGTGTTGCCTTTCTATTTTAGATCAAGGAGAAATGTCATCTCTTTAGCTTTAGAGATAATTTTATTGTTAATTTAGGCTAAGTCTAATTAGATTTCTTGGCAAGCACATTTCACAGTTGATTCTTATTATACCCATGAGAAAATATCACCTCTATGTCTCTTTGAATGTGCTGCAATTAAAGCATATGAGTGTACCTGATTCATGCAAGGCTTCCTCTTTGCTTTGTTATTTGTGGCCCATGATTCAGAAGTTACAATCATAAGCAACATTTAAAGTTGACAAGCAGGACTGTATTTTCCTGCTATAATAATAATAATAAAAAAGACAGTATCCCCATTTTGTATGCATAGAAAAGTAAATTAATCATATTGACTTACGTTTATCTTATTTTACTACATAGATTTAAATTTTTTATTGTTGAGCATCTTGCACATTAAGACATAATAAAATGTGAAGCAAAGTGTTACTGGAGGAACTCACAAAAGTCAATGATGTTTATGTTTTGTGGACTTGCATTCACAGGCTGTGATTTTAGAGCTTTCTCTAATTGCATAGTAATGTTTTAATGTAGTAAAAATTTCTCCAGATTTTAAGAAGCAACTAAACATATCAAAAATGTTTGCCATTAAAGAAAACTTTTATTTGTGTTTTCAACAACACAATCCCACTTCCATGGGATCAGATATCCTAACCAGCTAAAGATGTGCTGTTCTATGTATGGCTCTTCTCTTTCAATATGTTCTCTCTCTCTCTCTCTCTCTCTCTCTCTCTCTCTCTCTCTCTCTCTCTCTGTGATTGAGTGTACTTGTACATGTAGCTGTACTCATGCCATACATTTACAAGTCAAAAGAAAATTGGCAGGATTCATTTACCTTTTTCCACCAGTAGATTCTAGGGCCAGCACCCATGTCCTAAGAATTATCAGCAAGTACCCTTACTCTCTGAACAAATTCTCCTGCCTCATTATTAGCCACTGCTACTGTCTTGTTTATTATAATTTTTCTTCAAACCTAGAGTGTAAATTGTATTGTGTAGACTATAAGTACTGAATATTTAAAAAGCAAACACATTTGTTCCAATAGGAAACCATAAGATAAAACATTTTCTGTGACTACTGTAGGTTTTGGAAGGAAATAATTTAAGTTCTCTGGGACTGTGACTATAAAACACATCTTATATATCACCTTAAAAATGAGTGCTTACTACTCATATGATTATTCTTCCAGTGATACAAAGATTATTAGCAGAGTTGGTAAAATTAAAACTGCAGTAATATTGGAACAATGGTAGCTAGATGGTTTGTGGGGTATCCTATGGACCAAAATTATATAAAATATTTTATATACTGCATTTAATCTTTTCAACACCACCATAGGTTTAATTACAATATTTTTCCAATTTTACAGGTAAGAAAACAGATTTACTGAGTTGAATAACTTTTTCAAGATCACAAATATGTAAAAATTACTGAGTTTTAGAATATTTAACTTGGTTATTCATTGGCAAAGTGAAAAAAGCAAGCAGGCAAGTAAACAACAAACAAAATCCTTATTTTTAAAATTACCTTATCCATTTTGATGCTTTATTTAGGGATTTTTTTGTTGTTAACCGTACACCCAGGCCAGATCAATAAGACCCTATACCCCAACACATCTTACAGCCTGCCTGTCTCCCAGGAGGTCTACAGTAGACCAGCAACACAGGTGAGACTCCTGCCCAAAAACCCACTCCAGCTGGGACAACCACAGAGTCCCACCCCCTGCTCCACCAAGCATTATCTTCCTTCTGGCCACTTTCTTCACCTGGGTCAGATACCCTCACACATGCAACAAACTACCTGTCTCCCAGGAGGTATGTAGTACACCGGAAAGAAAGCCTGTCAGTCTCCCAGGAGGTCTCCAATAACCAGGGAAACAGGAGGTCTGTTATAATCAGAAACACTGGAGTTCTGCCTTAACCAGGGACACAGCCTTTTCAGTTGGTACCCCCATCAGCAACTGGGAAAGATTGGGCCCCTGGAACCCAATGCTTAGCTGTCTTGAAGTTGGTTCACCCTAACCAGGAACACAGGAGGTCTGCCCAACTAGGGACACATGCCTTCTCTAACCAGATACAGGAGACCCCACCACACCCCTAGCCAGAAACAGCATTGCCTGATTTCTAGAAGGCTTTATCTAACCTATGTCATAGAGCTCTCCCTGCCTCCAAAGCAGGTAGAAATACAAGCCAGTTAGCACCAGCAATAACCAGATGGTGAGAGGCAAACACAAGAACATAAGCAACAGAAGACAATGCAATTTGGTACCAATAAAATCCACTTCTCCCACCACAGCAAGCACCACAGCAAGATGCTGATCTAACATCCCATCTCATGAAGATGATAGAGGCCTTATAAATAATGCCCTTAAAGAAATACAAAAAAAAAAAAAAAAAAAAAAAAAAAAACCTCAAAGGTAGAAGCCCTCAAAAGGAAACAAATAAAATCATTAAAGAAATATAGACAAATACAATCAAGCAGGTAAAGAAATTGAGCACAATTGTCCAAGACCTAAAAATAGATATAGATCCAATAAGGAAAACACAAATGGCCTTCCGGTCTGGGGCAGATCACTGAGCAGATCCTGGGTGGCAGCTCTGCCCCTAATCTCCAAGAACCCAGAGGAAGCAGGGATTTCAGGTGTTCTAACTCTGGCAGTATCCTGTCTGAGCTTGAGCACTGAGCAGATTTTGGACCCCAGCACTTACCCCAGTAGTTACACCCACCCCACAAATTCTGATACAACCAAGAAAATAGGAAAGGCAGGCTCCAGTCAGGGACAGGGCAGGCAGCACTAAGAAGATACAGATGGCAAAAGGCAAGCACAGAACATAAGCATCAGTAACCCAGGGTACTTGGCATCATTAGAACCTAGTTCTCCCACACAAGGAAGTCCCGAATTTCCCATATCACTAGGAAAGCAAGATTCAGATTTAAAATCACTTCTAATGATGATGATAGAGGACTTCAAGGACATAAATAACACTCTCAAAGAATTTGAGGAGAACACAGATAAACAGGTAGAAATCCTTAAAGTGGAAATACAAAAATCCCTTAAAGACTTACAAGAGAACACAACCAAACAGGTGAAGGAATTGAACAAAACCATCCAGGACATAAAAAATGGAAGTAGAAACAATCAAGAAATAATAAAGGGAGACTACCCTGGAGATAGAAAACCTAAGAAAGAAATCAGGTGTCATTGACACAAGCATCACCAATAGAATACAAGAGATAGAAGAGAGAATCTGAGGTGCAGAAGATATCATAGAAAATATTGACACAACTGTCAAAGAAAATGCAAAATGCAAAAAGTTCTTAACACAAAACATCCAGGAAATTCAGGACACAATGAGAAGAACAAACCTAAGGATAATAGGTATAGATGAGAGTGAAGATTCCCAACTTAAAGGGCCAATAAATATCTTCAACAAAATTATAGAAGAAAACTTCCCTAATCTAAAGAATGAGATGCCCATAAACATACAAGAAACCTATAGAATGCCAAATAGACTAGACCAGAAAAGAAATACCTCCAGTCCCATAATAATCAAAACACCAAGTGCAAAAAAAAAAAAAAAAAAAAAAAAAACAAAGAAAGAATATTAAATGCAGTAAGGGAGAAAGGCCAAGTAACATATAAAGGCAGACCTATCAGAATTACACCAGACTTCTCACTAGATACTATAAAAGCTAGAAGATGCTAAACAGATGTCATACAGACCCTAAGAGAACACAAATGCCAGCCCAGGCTACTATACCCAGCAAAACTCTCAGTTACCATAGATGGAGAAACCAAGATATTCCACGACAAAATCAAATTTACACAATATCTTTCCACAAACCCAGCATTACAAGGATAATAGCAGGAAAGCTCCACTACAAGGAGGGAAATTATACCCTAGAAAGAGCAAAAGTAATCCTCTTCCAACAAATCCAAAAGAAGATAGCCACACAAAGATAACTTCACCTCTAATAACAAAAATAACAGGAGACAACAATCACTGTTCCTTGATATCTCTTAACACCAATGGATTCAATTCCCAAATTAAAAGACATAGGCTAATGGACTGGATACATAAACGGGACCCAGCATTTTACTGCATACAAGAAAGCCACCTCAGTACAAAGACAGACTCTACCTTAGAGTAAAAGGCTGGAAAACAATTTTTCAAGCAAATGGTCCTAAGAAACAAGCTGGAGTAGCCATTCTAAAATCTCCAGCCCGAGAACACAATAGGAGGGACTCAAAGCTCCACCTGTATAGGTAGTTGAGGGTGGCCTTGCCAGGCATCAGTAGAAGTGGACAACCTTGGTACCTGAAAGTTTGGATTCCCTAGTGTTGGGGAATTTCAAGAATAGGGAGGCGAAAATGGGAGGATGGTGGGAACACACTTTCATAGAAATGCCTAGATTTATATGTATTAGACATGACAGAGGCAGGCAGCCAGAAGACTAGATTCCAGAATTCAAACAAACAATTATCTTGATACTAAAATTCTTTTTGAGAATTGTATATTGCAGAATACATAGTCTTGGTGTAAGCTGAGCACACCTGCTCGAACCTCTCATGTCCTGGAATTCCAGCCGGATGCAGTGAAGACACAGTGTCAAGACTTATCAATTTATTCTTCCCCCAACCCCTCTTCTAATATCTCAACACCCGTAATCAGCTTGAAAAAGTTAATGAAGAGTCGGCGCCCCTATTCCCTGGGCTTGGGGACTGAGGTGGTTAATATTGGGCTGTCTTTCTAGGGAAAAGTAGTGGTTTTGGTGGAACAGGGAGGATTAGCTAGGATTTATTGCATAGCTATAACCTACTGGTAGAAATATGTATAATTGTTATTAAGATGAAGTTATAATTTCTTAAATGGTACAAAATTTACTTTGATTTCAAATGTAAGGTTTTCATTGGTATGAGCTTCTTTTTAATATAAAAGTGAGATAAATATTTTTACTATCATAGGCATTGTGCCTATAAAACACATTTAGGAATACAAGGCTTAGACCCAGTCCTTTAACTTTTTTTAACTGATTTGAGATGGTCAGCCTGTGAGTTAAGGGCCTATAGCAAACTCATGGCTTTGAGTTAATTATTAGGGTGTTTTCTATATTTTCTTTAGAAATAGCTGAAAGGAGTTAACAGACAACAGCCCAGATAGCCTTACATGGATAGTTGGTTTTCAAAACATCAGAAATCCACAGAATTGATGTTACAAACATTTCTGTATTAATGTTCATTTTGATTAGAGACCTGTCTGCTCCTGACAGCTTCCTGTCTTGGATTCCAAGAAGAAATTGAGCATCTTTGGAGTTATTCCAATTCTGGTGAGACAGCCACTAGGCAAGAATTGCCTCTTTCCATCTACAGACAAAATACTGTCCAGAAAAGGACACACTTGCAGAATAGTTGACTGATTATATCTGCCTAGACAGAGTAATCAGCCCTTAATAATTCTGCATCACTAAGGTCTGTCAGATGATCCTGGGCCAGAAGACAGAAGAACAGATGCTCCAATGTTTTGTAGTATAGGAAGTGTCCAGGTGTTCAGAGGTCCCTACAAATTGGCTAAGTTTTAGAAGCTATGCTTTGTGCTTCCCATAATCTCAGTTAACTCAGTCATTATAGATTTCTGGTGGGGTTGAAAACTTATAGTCTCATAGTCAATTATTGCTATTTACTTTGAGAGAAAAGATTTGAGAGAATGGTTATCAGCTGACATTCATTCTAAAGCCAAGAAAAAAAGCCAGGTTCAGAACTAAGTCTTTTATTTAGGAGAGATGCTAGAGGTTCTGCTTAGTCAACAAAATTATGGACTGGGTATTAGGTCTATCTTGCATCTTACTGACATAAATTGGTATAGTTATGCTCTAACTGCATTTTTAGAGAAAAGTTTTATTTTAACAGGAAGGGTGATATGTAGGAGGAGCTAAGGTGGGAGGAGTACAGAGAGGAGGAGTAAGGAGAGGAGGAAGATGAGGAGCTAGGTGATGAGAGAGAAATCGAGAGGGGGGCCAGACATGGAGGTGGATATTCACATGTCTCCGCCAGTCAAAAATAGTTGATATATCTAGATTGGGTCTTAGGTTACACTTCTGATTGATATTGAGCATTACTAAACTTATAAAGTCTTTGATTGACATTTAAAAATTATATAAAAGCAAAAAGGAGAAGGGGGTATGGGATAGGAGTTTTGTAGGGAGTGGAAAAGGGGAAAGGGGATGGCACCTGAAATGTAAATAAAATATCCAATTAAAAAAAAAAAAAACACAAATGGTGGCAACCCTGGAGATGGAGAACTTAGGAAAGAGATCAGCAACTACAAATGCAAGCATCACCAATAGAATATAAGAGAAGAGAGAATCTCAGGAGTAGAACATACCATAGAAGATATTGACACATTGACCATAGAACACAGGACACAATGAAAAGATAAAACCCAAGAATAGAAGAATAGGAATAGAAGAGGGTAAAGATTCGCAGCTAAAAGGGCCAGAAAATATTTTCAACTATAAAGATCATAGAAGAAATCTTCCCTAACCCAAAGAAAGAGATGGACATAAACACAAAACTCCAAATAGATTGGACCAGAAAAGAAAATTTCTTATCACACAATGATCAAAACACTAAATGGACAGAATAAAGAAAGAATATTAAAAGTTGTAAGAAAAATCGACCAAGTAAAATATAAAGACAAACCTATCAGAATGATACCAGATTTCTCAACAGAGATTTTAAAAGCTAGAAGATCCAGAACAGATGTCATCCAAACCCTCAGAGAATACAAATATCAGCTCAGGTTACTATACCTAGCAAAACTCTCAATCACCATAGATGGAGAAACCAAGATATTTTATAACAAAACCAAATTTAAACAGTATCTTTCTATTAATCTAGTCCTAAAGAGAATAGTGGAGGGAAAACTCCAACACAAGGAGGGTAACCACACCCAAGAAAACACAAGAAATTAAACATTTCACAACAAACCCAAAAGAAGAGAATCACACTCAAAATATCACCTCCAGAAACAAAAATAATAGGAAAAATCATTTAATATCTCTCAACATCAATCAACTCAATTCCCAATAAAAAATGCAGGTAAACAGACTGGACATATAAAAAGGATCCAGCATTGTGTTGCATACAAGAAACACACCTCAGTGATAGAGACACTATCTTAGATGAAAGGGCTGGAAAAAAAGTTTTCATGCATGTGGTCCCAAGAAATAAGCATGAGTAGCCATCCTAATATCAAATAAAATTGACATTCAACCAATAGTTGTCAAAAGAGATGGGAAAAGACACTTTATATTCTTTAAAAAAAAATCCACAGAAACAGAAAAAGTCTCCAAAGAAAAAAGGAAGTCTCAATTCTGAAAAATACATTTATCAAATGAAAGAGCAACCACATCAGTAAAAGAAACTTTAGTAAAGCTCAAACATATACATTGAATTTCACAAAATAATAGTGGGAGACTTCAACCACACACTCTCATCAATTAACAGGCCATTGAAACGGAAACTAAACAGAGACACAGTGAAACAAACAAGTCATGAACCAAAAAGATTTAAGAGATATCTACAGAACATTTAACCCCAAACAAGGCAATATACTTTCTTCTCAGAATTACATGGAACCTTCTCCAAAACTGACCATAAAATTGGACACAAAACAAGCCTGAACAATTACAAGAAGATTGAAGTAATCCCATGCATTCTATCAGATCACCACAGAATAAGGCTGGTCTTTAATAACAACAAACAATCAAAAAGCCCACATACATACTCATGGAAACTGAACAACTCTCTTCTCAATGATGACTTGTTCAGGAATGAAATAAAGAAAAAAATCAAAGACTTTATAAAATTCAACGAAAATGAAGACATAGCATACTCATACTTATGGAACACAAAGAAAGCAGTATTACGAGGAAAATTTAGAGCACTAAGTCCCTTCATAAAAAATTAATAGTACACCTGACTAGAACAGTAAGAAACAAACACACCAAAGATGAGTAGACAACATGAAAGAGTTAAATTCAGGGTTTCTAATTAACGAAATAGAAACAAAGATAACTATGCAAAGCATACAAAAAGAAAAAAACCGAACAAAACAAAGTCACACACACACAATAAAAAACCAAGAGCTGGTTCTTTGAGGAAATCAACAAGATAAGTAAACCCTTCGCCAAACTAACTAAAAGGCACAAAGACAGTATACAAAATGTTAATTTTTTTTTAATTTTTTAAATCAGAAATGAAAAGGGAGACATAACAACAGAAACTGAGGAACTTAAATAAAATCATTAAAACGTAAGTACAAAAGCTTTAACAAAACTGAAACCTAGATAAAATGGATGGATAATTTTTTATACCATATACCAAAAGTTAAATTCAAATCAGGTAAACTATTTAAACAGTCTCATAATCCCTAAGGAAAGAGAAATTGTTATTAAATTCCACCCCCCCCCCCCAAAGCACAGTGCCAGATGAAAGAAAAGCTAATACCAATGATCACTCAAACTAGTCCACAAAGCGGAAACAGAAGAAACACTACCTAACTCATTCAATGAAGCCACAGTTACTTTGATAACTAACCACACAAAGACCAAACAAAGAAATAGAATTAAGACCAATATTCATTCCAGGGATGCAGGGATGGTAGAATACATGAAAATCCATCAACATAATACAATATAAACAATCTGAAGACAAAAAGTCACCTGATTATTTTATTAGATGCTGAAATATTATTTCGTAAAATACAGCATCCCTTCAGGTTAAAAGCCTTGGAGAAATCAGGAATTCATAAGACATACCTAAATGTATTAAAATCAATAGATAACAAACTAGCAGCCAACATCATATTAAATGGAGAGAAACTAGAAGCAATCCCAGTAAAATTAGGGACAAGACAATGATACCCAGTCTCTCCTTGTCTATTCAATATAGTAGCTGGTGTACTATTTAGCGACCTTCAAAATTTCACCAGAGGACTCCTACAGCTGATAAACAACTTTAGCAAAGTGGCTGGATATAAAATTAACTCAAACAAATCAGTAGCCTTCTTTTAAACAAATGATAAACAGGCAGAGAAAGAAATTAGGGAAACAATATCCTTTACATTAGCCATAAATAGTATGCAACACTTTGATGTAATTCTTACCAAGCAAGTTAAAAATCTGTACGACAAGAACTTAAAGTCTCTCAAGAAAGAAATCAAAGACTTCAGAAGAAATAAACCTCCAAAAAACAATAACCCAATTAAAAATGGGGTGCAGATCCAAACAAAGAATTCACAACAGAAGAATCTTGAATGGCTGAGAAACAATTAAAGCAATGTTCACTTAGTCATCAGGGAAATACAAATCACAAGAACCCAGATATTCCACCTTACACCAATCAGAATGGCTAAGATCAAAAACTTAAGTGAAAATACATGTTGAATAGGATGTGGAGAGAGAGGAACACGTCTCCATTGCTGGTGGGATTGCAAACTGGTACAACTACTCTGGAAATCAATCTGGTCATACCCTATGAAAACTAGAATAGTTTCATCTGAAGACCCAGCTATACAACTACTATGGATAGATCCAAAACTGCCCCATCATACCACAAGGACACACACTCCACTGTTTATAGCAGCATTATTTGTAATAATATCCAAAAGCTGGGAACAACCCAGAAATCCCTCAACTGAAGCATACAGAAAACGTGGTTCATTTACACAATGGAATACTATTCAGCTATTAAAAAGGAGGACATCATGAATTTTGAAGGTAAATGAGTGGAACTAGTAAACATCATCCTGAGGGAGGCAATTCAGAACCAAAAAGACATGCATGGTATGTACTCACTGTTAAGTGGATATTAGCCAAAAAGTACAGAATACCTAGGATTCAACACATAGACTGTAAGAAATTTAACAAGCAGAAATTGCAAGGTCAAGATGCTTTAAACCCACTTACAAGAGGGGCAGGATCAGGTGTAGAAAGAGACAAGGGAGATGTACAGAGGGTCAGGAAATTAAACAGAGGTATGTAGCAATGGAGCATGTTGAACTGGGGATAGTCAACAGAAAGTCCCAGACACTAGGAAAGCAAGAGGTCCCAGGACCTAACAGGGATGACATTACCTGAAATACCCAACAAAGGGGAGAGAGAACCTGTAGAGACCATATGGAAAAATTAGGCACAGCCCTCTGTTGAGAGATAGGGCCACTCACCCTTGTCAAAATTTTAACCCAGAATTGCTTCTGTCTAAAAAAAAAAAAAAAAAAAAAAAAATAGAGGGACAAAAAGTGGAACATTGAATGAAAGGCCATTTACAGACTGCCCCACGTGGGGATCCATCCCATATGCAGCCACCAAACTCAATCACTGTTGCTGATACCAAGAAGTGCTTGTTGAAAGGAGCCTGATATGGATGTCTCCTGAGAGGTTCTGCCAGAGCCTCACCAATACAAATGTGGATGCTTGCAGCCAACCATCAAGCTGAGCATGGGGACCCAATGGAGGACTTAGGGAAAGGACTGAAAGAGCTGAAGGGGGTTTGTAACCCCATAGGAAGAACAAGAATATCAACCATTCAGATCCCCCAGAGCTCCCAGGGACTAAAACACCAACCAAAGAGTACATATGGAGGGACCCATGGCTCCAGCTGCATATGTATCAGGGGATGGCCTTATCTGGCATCAATGGGAGGGGAGGCCCTTGGTCCCATGCAGGCTTGATGCCCCAGCGTAGGAGAATGATAGGGCAGTGGGGCAGGGGTGGGGGGGGTGGGAGGGGAGAACCCTCATAGAAGCAGGGGAAGGAGGAATGTTATTTCTCTTTGTGTGACTAACAGAATAAGATTTGTAAAAGCAGAAACATATTTCCCTTGTTGATCATAATGGATGTGAAATATCTATTATTAATCAAATGGCAAATTTCTTCTCCATGCACATAGCTTGTATGTTGAGAGAAAGGCAGGAAGAGGGTAGCAGGTTGGGGAGAAAGAAAAACTTCTTTCATAAAGGGTGTCATACTCTTTGGGGCAAGGACTGTAGGAGCTGAAGGGGTTTGTAACCTCTAGGAAGAACAACAATATCAACCAACCAGAGCCTCCAAAACTCCCAGGGACTAAACCACCAACCAAAGAGTACACAGGGGATATCCATGGCCCCAGCTCGATATGTAGCAGAGGATGGCATTATCTGGCACCACTAGGAGGGAAGCCTCTTGGTATTGTGGAGGCTTGATTACCCAGGATGTGTAACACTAGGCTGCTGAGGCAGGAGTGGGTGGGCAGGTAGGGGAGCACCCTCATAGAGGCGGGGGGGCTGGGGCTAGAAAGGGAAAGGTGGATTGTGGAGGGGAAACTGGTAAAGGAGGATAACATTTGAAATGTTAAATAAATAAAATCACCAATAAAAATAACAAAGAAAGATTCTTTATGTAACTTATGTTTTTATCAAACAGAATACAAAGGATTACCAGGGGATAAAATGCAATCTCAACAAGTAGAATAATTCTTACAAATAGGATAAGTAGTCACATATTAATTTTTGACATTAATTTAAAGTAATCTCTTGATTCTTTGGTCATGAAAATTTCAGACTTTGAGTACACTACATTGTTTATTATACCTTTTGATTTGACAAAATACCCAACAACAACAACAACAACAACAAAAACTAATAGTTATTGGGAGTGATCACAGGACTCTGTTTACTGCCTTGTTTGTTCTTTGACTATCAGTGTTTATTGTCTTGCTTGTACCTTGACTATTTGCATCTATTATATTGCTAGTTCCTCAACCAAGAACTGACCTTAAAACTTGCATAAAATTAAAATGGTATAAAAGCAAAAAGGAGGAGGAGGGATGGGATAGAGGCCTTATGAGGGGGAAATGGGGAAAAGGGTTAACATCTGAAATGGAAATAAATAAAATATCCAATAAAAACCAGAAGTTACTGTGGTCCACAGTTTGTGGTTCCTGTCTATCAGGGGAGGGACTTCTATTTGGGAGTAGCTTTTCCTGCCATCAGTCAAATTGTATCCTCTCTGACGAGTTGGAGTGATGAGTAGGACATTCCACTGCCTTACTGCTTGTAGTTAAAATACAATCCTAACACATTGGTTAGTGCCACGTACTTCAAATCTCCTTTAAACTAATTAAAACAATCCCTCACAGACATGGTTGGAAGCTAATCAATCAAGTGTACCCTGAGATATGTCTTCTAGGTTATTCTAAATCCAATCAAACTAAGTTCAAGCTTAATATTAAAATTTCATGCACTAATGAATTCTATTTAATCATATGATCAAAAACATGTATTGAAGGAGAAATAACAGTAAGTGTACTTTTCTAAAAACAGAATTTTAGGAGTTATAAGGTCTATGTTAGAAAACAACAGTCTTTAACAAGTAGGGTGAGTTTCTGTGGTGAAATGAGTCTGCACCCACACAAATTCCTTGGTTTATGAAAGTCTAGGGCTTGATTTGCTTTTCATCCTTAGATTTTAATATTCTGAATAACTTTCTCTGTGAAGTTGTATTTTCTGTGAGGTATTCAATGGTGCAACAAAACACATGTAAGGAGCAGAATGCCACTATTCAATGAGACTTAAAAATGTATACAATGTATAACAACAGTGGTCAGGACAAGCCCCATGAGGCAAAACATTCTGTTCTATCCAGACTTGTGACTGCAGAAAGACAATAATGGTACTTAAATGCACATGAACAGTAAAGAAGCTGTTATACAGTTTCTTATTCATGTTCCATTTCTATGCCAACCAGTTACTCAAGCCAAAAATATTGACACTTAGAAAATGAAGGAAGATAGGGGGACCTATTGTTCTTCTTTTCAGTTCTTCCTTATCAGTCTATAAGCCAAAGTAGAGATAGCTGACAGAATACAAGCACATCAAGGAGTTAAATTAAAACATGTCTCAGATTTGGGTAGTGTTTGCATTGTTCTAGTTGAAATAAAATGTTGTTTCATGTATAAGTAGAAGAGAAAAGTTTTAACCTTACCTCTATGAAAGTATCTTTTATATATTTTTATATTTATTTTATATGTTATATTATATTCATATTTTATATTTTATATATGATATAAAATATAATATTTATATATTATATATAAATATATAACATATATTTATATATAATATATATCATATATAAAATATATATTTTATAATATATTTTATATATTATATATTTATATTTTATATATATTTCAAACACATTTCAAACAAGCATTGTATAGGGAAGAATAGAAAGAAGGAAAACTGTAGTCAGGATATATTATATAAAAACAATATTTTCAGTTAAAAATATGAGTGACAATTGTGTGATTATAACTAACATTTAGTTTAATATTGTTTTTAGTTTACTTGAACAAGATTAAGTAAAATGCCAAAGGAACTATGTAATGTTGAGTGATAGTGGATAAAAAAAAAACATATTTGCAAGACAATACCCTGACTGTATGTTAAACAAAAGACCAAACATTTATGTTTACACTTAATTCATAAAGCAAACCTGTATCTAAGAGTCTAAGGAACATCTAATGTACACTGAAATTTACAGTGAGGAAGTAGTAGAGAATAAAGATGGAGTTGGGGGATACAGATATTCCAGACAGAATTTAAGTTATAAAAGTGGTAGTGGAAGAGATAGAAATGCTTGGAAAATACAAAGATAACGTCAATGATGCCAGAGAACATTTGTATCACATTCCATCACTTGGAGGTGGGAAAATGACAAAGCTGAAATGAAGGTAGTTGGAGTAGCTTGGGACAAGACAGCAAAGGCCACTAAGTATCTGGTTCTTATTATGTCACTGGCCATCTTCAAATGACTTACTGACATAAATTTTTGGTTATTCCTTAGACAACCAAAAGTAACTAGCTGATTTTTCTCTTGAACTAAAATATATGAGACTAAGGGATTTGCCTTGGGCTATACAGTTTGCCTACACCAGGTATAACAAGAACCTTCCTTGTGTGTAGAACTAGAGTTCAAGTCCAGCAGCAGAGAGTGTGGGTGGGGACTTCTTTCTGGGCAGTACTGTGTTCTTTTAACAAAAACTAAAATACTGGCTCTCAATACTAGCCGAATGTATGATTAAGTGTGAGTCTTAGTTTGCAAATATATTGTTTTCACCTAAGTGGGTTACACAATGTTCTGATAAGGCTTCTGTATACATTGAGAACTAGCAGATGTTCACGCTCTAATGAACTATTAAACATGTAAAAGGTTGTTTTCCCACTTGTAATCCCAGCACTCCAGAGACCTGAAGGCAAGAGGATGAGGAGGTCAAAATGAAGTAGGGCTATACAGGGGATTCAAAGTGAGCTTGGACAGTTAGTACAAGCCTACCTCCCTTGAAGAACAGAACCTAATCACCCGAACCACCTAGAATTATGAGCAAAACAGATGGTGAAAACTTTTTGTTTTTAACCAATATAATCTTGGTCCAAAAGTTTCCCTTTGCTGGATTATTTCTTCAGATTTATACATATATTTAATTAAAATACAATTATACCACTTTCCTCTTCCATTTTATCCCTCCTGATTTTCCCAGTTAACCTACCTCCAGTTACTACCAGACAATTTTTCATTTTTCTAGGAATCACTCAACAAGAAATGATCTCAACTCATGAAATGTCTCCTTTTTAGTAAAATAGAAACCTGAAACAAAATGAATACTTTTCTGAATCCTCCAGATGTTCTGATGAACTTGTTTACTTATTCTTTCTTCTGGAAATCTTTTCTGAGGATGGAACTGTTGTCTACAAAAGGTCTCTAACTAAAATGATTATATAATTCTAATTCTAGAAACAGGAAAGTTTTGATGGCATGACATGGAATACAGGTGTTCTACCAATCTAACATGGTAGAAGGCTACTTTGTTACACTCTGAAATACGACCAAGTTATTTAGCTATATCCTGGCAACCTCCATGTGGAACAATAATGCCATCTATCATTAATGTAACCTATCCACGGGCATGAAGACTTCCCATCCTTTGATTTTCTTTTTCATGCTGAAATAACAAAGGCACATGCTGGAAAGCTTCCTATACAATGTAAGGTCTATTTCATCAACTACAATTAAGTCTTGATGGACAGACGAATATGTGGTTAAGAAGAACAAGAAAATTATACCTATCAGCTCCAATGAATTGCTTGAATTTTTGATGAGGAAGAAAAGGCTGTGCCTATGGGACCTAGAGAAACACAGTACCACTAGAGCAATGCTTGACATTATCAGTGTTGTAGCTACTAGCATTCCTTTAAGAAAGCAAGTGTCTTAAAGGTTTGAAGAGTAAAGGACCATGCCTCGTGCAGCTAGGATTCCTTACATTAGGTGAGTTTTTCAGTGGACTGAAAAGTGAGCCATGAAGGCCAGATGGTTGGTCAGTTTCTAGTGATTCTCTTGGAAGATGAGTAAATCCATAAAATGAATTTGATTTCTTAATGTTTAGAAAGAATAGAAGACAATAGAATGATGTGAATCAATAAGCAGTAGACAGAACGATGTGAATCAATAGGTAGTAGACACAATCTAGATCCTGGAGCTATCTACCAAATTCTATGAATAAAACAATTTTGATTTAAAGGATTTACTGAATTAACCACAGTTAAAAAAAATAATCACAATATCTCAAGGAAACAGACCGGCCATGGAAATGCATCACAGACTTAAAACATTAAAGAACTTGTTAGCCTAGGATACACAGCTGATAAAATGTATGTCACCAGTTCCCTCAAGCTGCTCCTAGTCAATCTCTGGAGATCAAGGCATTCTCCTGACAGGCAACTTTGTCAAACAACTCCATAGTAGCCTTTCCGTAGTTTCTTTAGGCCATAATTTTGGCCAAACACCATGGCAACATCTACACTGAGAGGACTGATTATGTAAAATCCAAAAAGGAAATGGAACTGCTGCATACAAAAGTGATGGGTGGTGTGTGTGTGTGTGTGTGTGTGTGTGTGTGTGTGTGAAGAATCAAGAGACTGGAAGAACTAAGGCTTTTCTTTTTCCTTAGAACACTCTCTGCTTCCATAGAAATTGTCAGTACTACTAGATATACCAATGCCAAGGGCCCAACATTAGTCATTTTACAGAGTGATCTGAACAGATTCCTTCAACCTTTAAGGGTTCCAATGTTAGGATCAAGCATATATGCCCTAAACTTCTGAAGGACAAACCTTAACAACATTTCTGAGGTTGTTGATTTGAAAGCAGTATGAAAATGTTGAAACGCATTGAGCATTGAGCTAAATGACTTTCATGACTCCTTTTAATCATTCCAACCACATTATGTTATAGGGGCTCTCTGTGTTGAATATTATACATGTGTCTCTTTATAGGTTACAAGGCGTGCTAAGATTACAACTCAGGCCTCCATGCTGGTGCAGGCAGAGCTCTTAGGTCCTGAGCCACTTCTCCAGCTCAAGATGTGGTAATTGTTAATATAATGCAATTCAATGAAGCTAATCAACACACCTAGGATCTCAAGTACTTAATAGTTTTATGATGAGCATATCAGCAATTTACTTAGTAATAGTGAGATGCATAATACATATTTATTAGTTATATGCATCATCCTTGGAAACATTTTCTTTCTGTCAGGATCAAGCGTTTTATTCATTATGCATTACCGCCTTATTCCCACAAATGCCAGCTCCATGTCATGCTACTATATGCCTGAACTCTAGGAGTTTCACTGCTCAGGGTTCAATATATTGATGACAGTGTGTTGTATTTGCCCTTCTGCCATTACTTTTCTTCACTAAAAAAATATTCCTTAAGCCATGTACTTCACAAGTGATAACTATCTTCTTTAAACAGAATGTATAGTATACTTTGATGAATAATTATCACATTTACTTTGAAAGTGTTTTATACATACACACACGTGTGTGTGTGTGTGTGTGTATGTGTGTGTGTGTGTGTAATTTGACTTGCTTTTTCAAGAGTGTTGGACTCAAAATTCAAAAACTTGGCATTGTTTTTACTGTATTTTTTCAAAAGTAAATGTCTGTACTTTTAAATATCATTTGGTAATACTGTTATTGGTAACTCTTTGGGTATTAAGCCTACACTAATAATGTGTAGAATATAGTATATAATTCACCACAGTTACCCTATCATTATTGTTATTATTATCTTTATAATCATCATGAAGTAATCCAAGCATTTAAACACATGCTCTACCACTTAGTTCTCAGGATACCCAGTTAATTAGACAAATCCAGCAAGTGACACTCACAGTTACCTTGTAAATCTAATTATAGTTTTGATCAGCTTGTAGCACCATCCTCTCCTCATGGTATCTCACTGTCCCAAATTAACCAAATACATTAAAGATTTAATAGGACCTTTAAAATCTTGGATTAATAACTAGGTTCAGATGAGCAAACCTAATGTTCTTATTTTAGCAATAGTTTTCTTTATAGGACTAGAAATATGGGGTTAACTTGGAGGATGTTATAGAAAACCTTTTGTCTCTAGGACAGTGTCACTGGGCTCTGGACCAAGACAGTAATGATCAAATGCCAGTCTGTATGATAGCTGTCTGGTGGCCTTTGTGATAATGCCTCCAGCCACTCACTTGTCTCCATCATCCCATGCTACATTCTGTGCCTACTGCCATTTGTAATGACAGCCACAGCAGAAAGGGTGGCAGTTCAAATAGGCATGGGGACCCTTGGTGTCCATCACTCAAAGCCAGCACTTAGGCACTAATTTAATAACAGCCCTACAACCAGTAGTAATTTCCTCCCAAATGAAGGGCCTTTCTCTGGTCCATCTGCCCCACTTATCATCCCACAACTTTCCCATTTCCAATAGTGAGATTAAAATTTACCTTTGAATTAAACACAAGGTCAGATAAAATAAGTCACTGCGAGCAGTCATTATATTTTCTGTCACTGGACCAATTAAGATTTCCAGCTGTCAGATTCTGATGCAGCGGCTCCATAAAAAGCGACACTGAGATGCATTGATCTGTGTCAAAGCTGCTTCAGAGGGAAAATTGGACCCAAAATAATGATAATTGTCATAGGATGTCACACCATTAAAGGAAAACATAAAAAGCAAAATGCTGTGGAGAAACTGCAAAGTCATACTCCCGTGGAGGTGAAACTGAGCCACACCAAAGCCAGCATGCTACTTCAGTGAGACCCTGGCTGTGTTGTGGAAACCCTCCCCAGTCACTAGCAAGGTGACTCTTGCCCAGCTCACCTAATTTGCTTTCAATTGGATATTCAGCCCAAGTACATAGTTTAGTTCATGAAGTTAGGGCTGAAGATAAGAATGACATTCACTGGGAAAGAATTGAAAAGCAAAGAAAGTTATTATAAGTAATCCCTAGTAACTCCCCCCCCACACACACACACTAACCCCCCCCCCCACACACACACACAGTGCTCCAAGGACACTTATGTCAAAAGATATGCCCTGTCACTCCCTGATGGTCAGGAGGCAGAAGTTAATGGACCAAGGTGAATTTCTGAGATGTGATTGACATTCCAAAATGACCTTTAATGATTTATTATTTCAGGTGTTTTTATTAGCAAGGGGAAGTGTTTTACTTTCATTTCTCTAAGCTTTGGATTAAGTTATGAAAAAGATACATTTATTTCCTGCAGGCATCAGGTCCAGTGTTTCTGTCTTGTTAGGAGGTATGGCACAGCTCCCATTTGGGTATACCCTATCCATCAGATTAGAATCATTTTCTGTAAAGTAGGAAGCTGAATATTAGAATTTTGCTCATATCCCAAGATTTGCTAAAAGTAGGTCGTCCTTTTCTGTTATTTATAAATAATGAGTAAACAACACTTCAGCAAATCAAAGCCATTTTAGCAAAGTCTAAATGGAACCCATAGTGATGCACATGAACTGACTTCATGCTATTTTAATCACCAAACTCAAGAACTACTGTGGGACAGTTCTTAGTGTAGTGGGTATTTTGCAACTGATGAGATAAATATCAATAGTGAGTAATTACTGCTTTTGCAGAAGCTCAAACTCAATTTAAATTCCCAAGCATTTTATGTGCCAGTTTCATATACAACCATAATTAAAGATACATTAATAAAAATTTTAAATTAGCTATATAAATAAGAAAGTAACACATATTAAGACTTACATCTTCTAATTATTTGAATACTTGTGTTATTGCCAGTTTCTTCTGGCTGCATTTGGAAGAAATGTTCTACAATTGCTCTTACTATTCTCTTTATGTATAAGGTTACCTTAGGGATTTATAATTTACTGTACTGTGACTATTACTAAATACTAAAATTTTAGGGTTGACATATTGTTTAATTCATGTATATTTAAAGCAGTGATGAAGAACATATGATGTAGATTACACTTCAAAGTGAGTTCTCACATGTGGCCTCACACTGTGAATGGTATATCAAATAAAAAAAACCTCTCAGCTTTTTTTTTAATTAAACAAGGGAACCAGACATTTGTGTCGTTTATTACTATAATGAAATAGGTTTTGTAAATGCTTGTCAAAACCTAATAAAATTTTTGCAAAAAGTAATAATATTTAATGAAAATCAGTTTATTCTTAATAACGTAAATTTGATATGCCATGGTTAAAATTTAATGATCACTTTAGCAAATAGATTTGTATGTATGTATATAGTTTTTAATGATATTCTACATTTTTATAACCAGAAAATTTATTATAAACATGTATTTGTATATTTCCTTTTGGGCATTAAATTTAATTATTACATATTTATCAGGAAATCACTACTATGGTAACATCAGATTATGGTGTAGTTTACAATGCAGCAATGTATATGCATCAGATAGAGGAGAAAAAATCATTTTAATTAACCTTTATATAAATCCCTGAAACTTAAGTGGCCCTTATATAAATGGAGCTGAGTAACCTAAAACATAATCTTTTTATAGACTAGTGCTTGCATAGTGCATGAACTAACAAAGATCTCCTGATAGAGAATGGGTTCAAATTAATCAAGCATGTTATTTCCACATGTTTTGCACATTAAGTCACTAAAGGTACCCTTGACCTAATATAATCTGGCGTTTATATGATAAAAAATATAATTAAGTGCTTTCTACCTTCCAGTTAATGGTAAAAATTTTCAGACAATATGAAATAAAGAGTATTTTGCATTTTTTCTAACAAATTTATGTAGTTAATTTGAAATGAAATGTAAATGATGCAGAAAATGTAAACACAGAAAAATTTTGCAACATTTGAAATAATAAAATAAAAAATCAAAACATCTGAGTTCTTCAGAGAAAATCAACCTAAGGTATTCTATGTAAGAGCAGATAACCAGGCAGAGACATGGAACGATGTCAACCATATCTGCATGGTTTGAATGTTATGTTTTAATCACTGCTAGTGAATTTTATTTAACCAACCATGAGAATTCTTTTAGAGAATTCAGCTCCAATTATTGATTGATGTCAAAACATTTTAAGGATTTTATTTTGAGGCATTTTATATGTTATTTTTATATTTTATATTGTATCTGTTTTCAACACAAGATACACAAATACAGAGCCTGTATGGGTCATAGGTAGGTCCTCTTCATAAACTGTGTTGTTTATTGTTCTGTAGCTTGGCTTTATTTTTGGACTCCCAAGAATGGTAGTGTGGTTGTAGTGGAGAGATGTCTCTGACTATTGTCCGTGCTTGGGACCCTTTTCCTCCTACTTAGTTGTCTCATTGAGCCCTGATAAAACTGTATGCCTTCAGTCTTTGTTGATATTTCTGGGAGGTATATTTTTGTTTGTCTGTTTGCTTTGTTTTTGTTTTGTTTTTTGAAAAGACAGGACTTTATCTTGAGGAGAAGAGTGGTGGTGGAGTTGAGAAGGCACTGAGAGACGTGAAGGGAAGGCAAACCAGTTAGAATGTAATATTTGAAAGAAAAATAAAAGTTAAGATTATGCAACGAAAGGAAATCTAATACATATAAGTAATAAAAGTACTTAAGATATATCTCAAAATCTTATCTGTAGGGTCTACCCACTACTTTCTCATGTATAGCAGTAGAAATGGACCTTTTTTACACTGACGGGACATATCAAAGTGATAGACATAGAAAACTTGAGGAAGACTAAAATCCAAAATAACATAGAAGAACAGCCTGGGATTGGGGTGCAATCTAGAAAGTCTGGGATAGATGGATAAGGAAAGTAGGAAAGCATCAATGTTGAAGCATAAATTCCCAGGAAAAAATGACTTGTTTTAAATTGCTTTGATAAATTCTCACCCCTTAAATATTATCCATAAAACCCCTAATACATATAACTAGTAAACTTATCTAAAATATATTACATAGCGGTTTCATTCAGAATAATTTTTCTCAAGAATTATGTCCTATTAAAACTAAAATTTAGGTGGCTATCTAGACATTTCAGAAGTTAAGAGCGATTGCTACTCTCCTAGAGGACCCAAGTTCAATTACCATCACTCATGTCAGGTGGTTGACAACCATCTGTAACTTTAAATCTAGGACAACAGATGCCACTGGCTTCTGCAGGTATTTACACTCACATTCATAGCCACATGCAAATGTGCACACCTACATGTAGTTAAACACAATAAAACTTAATATTAAAAAATAAAACTCAAGAAAATGCAGATAAGAGCAAGATTAAACCAGTCAGGATTATTCTCAAAAATGCCGTTTACAGACTTCCCTGAAACCAATTGTTTCTGGACTGTCATTACATCTACTTCCCAAGATGTTAGTTTGCATTCTTACTTTACACATACAATCCTTCCCCGCCCCCCCCCCGAGCTGATACTGAGACATTTTGTGATTACACAACTGTGGTGGTTTTGCCCTAGATGGAGTTTAAATTTGTCATATGGCTTTATCTTCAGTGTGCCTCAAATTTCTTATGTTTAAGAGAAGTTAATTTAGAATAACTGATTTTAAACTTGTTTCCAGCTTCTGACTTAATATTTTAGAAAGTAACCAACAGGTGATACTAGGATTCCCCAACCCACTAAGGCTAAAATCCTATGTGCAATGCAGGTGCTCTGTATATATGTTTCTTGGGAAATTCTGTTCATTTTGTTTTGTTTTTAAGATTATATAATTGCATCATCTCCCACTTCACTTTTATTCCTCCAAACACTGTAATATACCCCTTCTTTCTCTCTTTCAAATTCATGCTCTTTGTTTTTAATAATTGAGATTCCATGCACATATGTGTATACACTTACATGCAGAAGTGTAATAGGCTCAGTCTGTATAATGGTTCTGGATATATGTGTCAGGGCAGCCCATTTGGTATTGGATAACTCACTCTTGTACTCTTTCCAGGGGAAGATCATTTCTCTCACTCTCAGCATTCTTTAGTTGCCTATCATATTTTGGGTAGGACTGAGGCCTCATGGGCTTTCCCCCACACATGTTGGTGTGTCTGTTGGTGTTGTCCTTATTCAGGTCACATTCATGCAGCTGTATTGATGAAATTTGATGGTTTTTTTTTTTTTTTTTAAATCTGGGTTTTATTTCCCTCTAATGGAGGAGGTGCACTGAGAGAAGACCAAAAATTTAAACAGGGAAAGAAAATCAACCTGGGAGTGGGAGAAAAAGTACTTCAATGCAAATGAAGACTAAGAGCTTCTCTCCCTATATATTATGTTAGGCTTGAAGCAAGGAGTAGATTTCCTGCAGTCAAACTGCTCTCCTTAGTTAATAAATCGCTAATGAGTGCAAAGGACTGCTTTAACTATGAAGGTTTTCAGAAGGTTCTTCTTAGAACACTAGTACTGCAGGCCAAAGAAGTGCAATTATGAAGGCAGTCGCACACTCCTTGCAGGAGGTTTCCTCTTGGAAATGAAGTTGAAAGTTCTCAGCAGGCAGTGAATGTACCTCCTCTGGCTTCCTAGTTGCTGAGACCAGAGACTTGTAATGTTGAGAACTAAAGCCAGTTCTGTTTTATGTATAACCTTTTGTCTTAGAGCATGAGACCAAGAGTGGAAGTCGGTTTCATTATTGCCAAGATGACCTTGGACAAACACATTCATCTATCTGAAACTCTGTGAAATGAGAATGGTTCAAAAGGAGTTTGGATAGAATAACTTTTAAGAGCTGTTTCCCTCTGTTGACTCTATGATTATAGTAACATTGAATAAGTTAATCCCACCTTTCTCTAATATTTTTTTTTGTTCACTCAGAAAGGTTTCTGAGAAGTCCTGACAACCACCTCTTGCCTAGGCACCTCTTAATCTCAGATCTCTTTGCTCTACATCATGAACATTGAATTAAAACCCAGTGACCACCACCATTCATAGAATACAAGGTAAGTACTTTAGGCACTAACAGCCAAAGAAACCAGTGAACTAGTACAACCACATTAGAAATATCACATCAACATAAAATGTCATAGTGAGAAAAACTGAAATAAAAACTGATGTGTTTATTAACTAGGATTTATATTAGAAAATATGTTCTAAGCTAAGCCTGATTAAAGAATTAATTCCAGGGAATTAGATTACAAGAAATAAGACTGTTAAGTGTGGTATTGTTTGAAAAAGAAGAGGGCATAAGGAAGGCTTGGTGTGTCTCACTCTGAGGCAGCAATAGCACTGAAGGTCCTTCTCACCCTTTATCTGTAAATTATGTCCACAGTTTCAAGCAGAGATATGGAAAAATCAATAAGTGGCCAAAGAGGCAGGAAATAGTATTGTAGGAAGCCATGGCCCCAAGAGTCTGTAATCTGAAAATTTCATTTTTAGACCTTTACTGGGCAATAGTAATATAGAAGGTTAAGGGCCTGGTGAAGGATAATGTGGACTACTATCTATGTACTAAATTAAAAACCATGATTTTTTTTTAATGAACACATGGGACCTAGGGTAAAATGAAATCTAGAAGATGGCTGGCATAATAAAGCATCATCTTGCATCAATAGTCATGATTGTCTTGCCTTACAAATATGCTGTAGTATGTGTCACATGTTATATGATCAAAAGCACAAAATGTCCAAGGCTAGTTTGTCCTCTTTAATGTGTTTATTTTAATTTTACCTTTTATGCAGTAGTGAATCTAAGGCGTTGAATTCACAGGACAAATTATAGAAGTAAATAGAAAGTAGTATTTTAACAGGAATCCTGTAGAAGATATGTCAAAACTTTTGACACTATTATATGACATCTATTTTTAGAAAATTCATGCCCAACACCCAGGAAAATAACTCTGCATGTAAAGGTACTTTTTACTTGAGCCTAGAAGTCAGAGTTCAAAACCCAGATCATCATAAAGGACTGAAGGAGAGAACAAACTCTGTGTTTTTCTCTGGCATCAATGTCTGTGCCATAATATATGCACCAACAACATATATCAAACACATAGACACAGGTCAATCCATCACAAGTTATTTGAGTAAATAAATAAAAATAAGTCACATTTAACAAGCACACACGAGAGTTAAAAAGTGTTTTTTCATAATATTTTATGTTTATGATTTGAACAATTAATTAGAATGGAATTTCATTTCAAAAGCTGACTTCTGCATTCCTTGGCTGGATAACTATAATATTAACTGATTGCCATATTTTTTGTTATGAAAAATATTTCTCAGGGCAGCATAATAACTCAGCAGATAAAAGTATGCTATTAGGCCTACCAACTTTAATCTGAGATCCAAGACTATTGTAACCAAAGGCAAAAATTTGTCTTTGATTTGCACATTCTCACAAAAGAGCATGTACCCCCATAAACAAATCAGTAATATTAAAAACATAGTGTTTCTTAAGTAGTGATAAATATGCTACAAAATTGTATTTTTTATTTAAAATAAATTTTCTTTGCATATGATATATTCTGATCAAAATTTCCCCTCCCCAAACTTCTACAAGAACCTCTCCCATTTACCTACTCATTCAAATCCACATCACCCCCCTACACCCTCTCTCTCTCTCTCTCTCTCTCTCTCTCTCTCTCTCTCTCTCTCTCTCTCTCTCTCTCTTTCTTTCTTGTCTAAGTGCCAACAGGCCTGTAAAGATTAATAATAAAATAAGAAAAAATTAAAAACAAACATACCAGAATGAGACAAAACAAACACATAAACAGAAGAAAAAGAGCCAAACCCATAGTACAAAGGAGACATGTAGACAGACATGTTCTCTCATTGTTTATTTACATATCACGAAATCTGAAAACAGACATTTGGATTTTGTTGAATTAACATTTTCTAAATCTTCATTTTGTAAACAAAACAAAATATAATTTTATAATGTAACAAAATTTATTTGTAAATTAACAAAATGAAACAATGAACTTGCAGGCACTGTTAGTGATACTCTTAAGACAATTTCATTTCATAAAATTGAAGGTTCTATTGTTCTTCAAACTGCTGCTATAATAATGACAATAAAAATAGTAAATAATATTTATTGAGATTCACGTGTAGGAAAAAAATAGTTTATTTTTCTCCACCAAACATTTTCACCTATTTCAAGAGGTGGGTGTTCATATTTTTATTCATATTTGAGTTTCTTTGATATCTGTTTATTCGACTATGGGGCCTCTCATACTATGCTTACTGAGCTAAGGATTCAATATTGATGTCACAGCACCTTAGTGTCAGGTGCAAAACAATGCATAAGGAGATGAAAATTTCTAAACCTAAGATCATGTTCTTTTGATTCTTAAGATGGTCCATATCCAAGAACTATAGTCAACCTAAACTTACATGCCTAGACACCAGTATAATAAGAAAATCAAGAACACACAAGACAATATGTCACCACCAGAACTCAGCCAACCTACCACAGCAAGCCCTGAATATTCCAACATAGTCAAAGCAACCTTAAAACCATCTTTATGAGATGATATAGGTCCATAAAAAGGAAATGAATGAATTCCCTAAAGAAATAGAGGAAAACACAAACAAACAAATTGGAGGAATTGAATAAATCCTTCAAAGAAAGCCAGGAAGACATGAACAAACAATTGGAGAAAATTAATAAATTCCTTCAAAAACTTTCATTTTTTTTTAATTTAAAATTTTATTCAAGCCAACAGAAAACCTTTCAAGTTGTTTGTGTGGTAAAGTCACTGTTCTGGTTCATAGAATGGATTCAAGTTACTCCATACTCTTGTATTGCATTTGACCTCTCTCATACCTGCTGACTAAGGTATGACCGTTGCTTATAATGGATGTTTTCATAACCCTTCTTCAGGGTTAACATGCCTTCTGGTGACCTTCTAGGATACAGTCTTTAGTTTTTTTGTCTTCTGTGTACCTGTAGCTGTAATGTTTCTACAAACAGTGGTTAAGAACCTGGTCAGTTTGTCCACTGACATCTGGGAAACTGCCAGAGCCTCTTGGTCCATGAGTGGAAGAAAAGTCACATTTCCCCATCTCTAAGCACCTTCCAAAAATAAAATAATAAAATTAAGAATTTATTTGCTTTGAATAGTTGAAAAAACAGTATTTAGTTACAAATTTTATAAGATGATGAAAGAATTTATAAAAGAAATGGGATGCATTGTAAGAGATGTTAATTAGCATTGTTTAAACTTTTGAAAGAACTTTAAAACATGACCTTACATTGGTGATATGTGTAGAATTTTGAAGGTTGTTCCAACTTCCTGCTTTTGGTCTCTTTCCTCCTGTGATAAGTATAATGCATGAAATATGACCTAAGGCATTAATCTAAGCACTGTCCTCATTAGTTTGCAAATGCTATTATTGCTCTAGATTATTTCAACAAATAACACTCTGATTCATCTTGGCTCTACTTGCATGTCCAATACTATGCAAAGCTTGTTTTCTCTCTCCTTCAGTGTTAAAGTCAAAAGCAAAGCTTGGTATCGACAATCCCAGAGGTGTCTTTATTGTACGTTTTATCAATCAAAGCTTCAATAAGATTATGAAAATATTTTTCTCAGTTTTCATAACAGAAGGGTTAGCACAAAAATCACTAGGCAGCAGGGAGCCACTGATAAGGGATCTCAGAAGGAGCAGAAGGGAATGAAAATGGAAACTTTGTTGGCAAAGATTATCAGTGTCCTAGAAGAAACTTTTCTCAGAGGAATGTGATACAGTCTGAGTTAGAGTGGAGTGACTTACAAAAATCTAAATATTCTAAATAGCCCTAGCTTGCTCAGTGGGCAGAGTGGATAATTAGAATACAACATCGTGAAATAATCTCATTTAAATTTCTTTATACAGGTTTAAGCTTTTCTTCCCTTGCCATTGAAGATTATTTTATCAGCTAGAACAAGCAAAGAACCTGCAAAGTAGCTGATCTGGAAATCTCACTAATTTTAGCCCTTCTTTAACAGAAGTGTTTAAAAATATATGTGTATATTTATTCATTTTTGAGACAGAGTCCCACAAGCCTAGGATGATTTGAAGTCCTTGTTCCTATCTCCAAGTGCTGAATATTTGAGGTTTATACTATCATACCAATCTTGTTTTATTATTTTCAATAGAATCAGCTCTTTACCTTTGTTCCTCCATTATTATCAGTTAATACAGATGGTCAGTTATCAAAAAGTTGTGATTTTACCCTAATATTAGAAACTTTCAAATTGTTAACAATAGATGTTTGGCTTTTAAAATAAAGATCAATAGGTTGGTGGACAAGAGGAATGCTGTCTTTACCATCTCCTGAGCTTGAGTGGATATAAAAAAAAAAAGAAAAAAAGAAAGAGACATGAATTCACAAAATATTTTCAAATAGAGTGGACAGATAACAGGAATTTTAAGGAGTAAGAAGGTGGAAAGTGTCAGTATAAAAAAAGTATGCATATGTATAATTGTAACATTTTTTTAAATGAAAAGACTTAAAGAAAAGTTGCAGGAGCTGTTTAAGGGCTGAGAAAAGTTGCTGGGCATTTGGGATCAACTGACCCCATCAGAAAAAATGTTCAGCATTACTGTGTTTTCTCAGAAGCTAATTTTTTATTTCTCTCTGGATTTCTTAATCTTACTTTAATCACCCGATGTATGTTTTATACAGGCCGACTGAGGCATTTACAGAATAAAAGTGCCTTCAGTTAATGTTTGTTTTGTCCAAATAAATTAGTAAATAAATTAGTAAATCCTTTGATTGAATAAGGACTTTGAAAATAGCTACTATTTTCCCATAAAATGAATTGCTCTTAGAACAATAAAGGTGATTACATCAATATTAAATTTAGAATCGATTAGCTCATATGTTTTTATCTTAAATGGACACATAATAAATAACATAACCTTATTGTAAAAATATAGGTGAACACTGAATAAAAGTAGTAGCTACAAATTAAATATTGAATTAGTATACTCTAAGTATCCACAACTACAGACATTCAAACACAGCAGACACCAAATGGCATAAAATGTGAAGCATACATGTCTAAGGCTTTTTGTCACATAATATGTAGCTAGTGTTTATGTTTCACAACTTCAATTCCATAAAATTTTTCAGCATCAAGTTTTATAGATAACCTAGTTTCATGACACTCTGTTTTCAAATGTGTTAAACTATGAGTGCTTAATGACACAGATTGATGTTATTATGTTTTGTAATAAAATAAAAACAATGTATAAATTTTCATAGCTATCATGTATCTGAAATAGAGAGAAAAATGTATTCTAAGACATAAAGTAAGCACATATTATATTTGATTGGGATGGTGAACTTCTTTACAGAAAACCTATGGTAGCAGTGATGTCTTTCAGAGCCTTCAGCCTTTGGAGATGAACTCACAGATTCCTACCAAAAGTCTGTCTCTCAAGAGTTGATAATTTACAGAAAAGAGAAGGATACATATGTAATTGCACCCAGATGTCTGTTCAGTTTTATTGCATATACATTCATGGCATTTGACAACCAAAAATACATGCAAGATATTGCCCAGGTACACAAAGACTGAAAAAATAAAGATTCTAAGCAGCAAGTTATAAAACAATGCATATCTCGTAAATAGAATATCCTCAGAGAGGAAGGAATGCTCATCTCTGTTAATGGAGAGAGAATATTAAGACTGATAATTTTTTGGAAACTTTAATCATTGTATGATTAAATAATTTTAAAAGTTACAAACTCAAATGGTAAAAACAACAGTAATTAAAGTAAATGAAAGTAAAAGTAAAAAAAAAATTCTTTTTTCAATTTTTCTTCTGGCTTTACAGTCGGAAATTCAACATATTTCTTGTCTATGATCTTATTTGTTTGGACCGTGTCTTACCCAGCATTTTTCTGGTTTTCCACCTACAAAATGTTCATAATCATCCATGCCACTCAGAATTAGTGCTGAGGGTGTTGGCAAAGCGCCTAGGCATCTTAGGATGAAAAGCTCCACATGGATATGGCACATTACTATTATACTCAGCACTCTTTTTTTCCCCTTATTAAATGACTGCTGATTTCTTAGCTACCCCAGAGCTTTGACAGGGGCTAGAGTGAGGGCATACTCCATTCTCCTGTTTGCTGGTAGAGTGTGATAACTGTTAACCTTGCAAATGAGACAAAAATAGACAAATCCAAGACCCATTTCCATGTCCCAGAAAACCTCAAGAATGGTAAGGCTCAGTCTTAAGTAAGGTAAAGGTCCATTCAGTATTTCATGAAAGTCAACAATGAAACAAACATTTCAAGGGAATCTTAGAGGTAACAAGAGTCCACAATTTTTGATGCCAGTCTAACAAGACAGTCCACTGGGGAAAGAATTCTGGTTGTTGTTTTGTTCTCACAAACCCCATGCTACTCTTCTTCAATTTTGCCATGGCTTGAACATAATGGAGCTCTGTATTCTATCATTTAAAACTAAAGAGAAGGCTAAGTAAATCATCTTGGTTGCCTTGGCTGAACTATTATGTTTGGTTTAACTATTCTCTTTCAATGAAAAGGAAAGCACATTTCACTTTGCTTGATATTATAGAATTTCAATGAAAGACTACCAAAGAACAATGGTAAATTAATAGAGATTTACTGCTCTATTTGAAAAGGACAATATATCTAAAGAGAGTACTAGGTGTCTTATTAATTGTCCACTACCTATTTTTACAAGGCACTGGGGAAAAATCCATCATATTTCTCCCCAAGTCACAAGGGCATTCTCTACGATCTTGCTTGCCAGCTAAAACTGAGTATCAGGAGATCTGAACATCTGGGTGGGAGTAGGATAAAAATATCTAGGACATCACCACCATATGTTGCAGCAAAATGGCCAGCGCCAGTCATCCAGGCTTTGTTTATGCTTTATATTAATGGGTAGAGTCAGGGTAACGAGGCAGCCAATGAGCAGCATATGCTGCTCAGACTGTGGCTGCCTAGGTTGCATTTTCAGACACAGTACACAGCATATATCCCAACAGCTATGGCCAGCCACCCAAGCAATTTCAACACCAAGTGTTTAATCAGAATTACATATCCAGTCTATATGCTTCACAAATGATAAACTTTGGGATTACTATTGGTGCCTTTTAAGAGAGTTCAAAGTAAAAGGGTATGATGATGCAGAGACTATGACTGTTGATTCATTTGCATTCAGTTCTTAAAGATTCTTTCCCATTGGTTTTCTCATAATTTCAGGAGAAAAAGCCTTTGTTATGGTGAGGGCATAACCAGAATTTAACATTTATTTCAAATGCAGTTCAAAATAGAGTGTTCCTTGTAAAGAAAACAGTCTGACTTAATGTTCACAAAACCCACCCTAGATATCAGTGAAGAAAATTGTGAGAACAGGAACAATTATGATACTTAAATGCAAGTATAGGCAAAACAATAGCCAAAAGCTGACACAATTAAGCCAAATGGAATTCTGGTTCACATCAAGAGAATAAAGAAATAAAATGGGAAATATGTAGAGGAAGGAGTTAGACCTTCCTCATGTATCTTTACACTCTGTGTTCACCTATGCTGCTAATAGTCAGGGAATCAACCCTTTCATTGCTCTTGGATTTTTTTATAAATGCTATGTTCTTGCTGACACCAAGAACCTGTTTCCTATTCCATTGATCTACCTGTCGATCTGTACCAATACCATGTGGTTTTTATCACTATTAATCTATATTACATCTTTAAGTCAGGTATGATGATTCCTCCAGGAAATGGGAAATAGCCACGAAAGCATTAGCATAGGAGTAAATTTATAGAATAGAACATCATTGGCTCAGTCTCTGAAATCAATAATTAACAAGTAGGATATCTTGAAAAGCTTCTGTAAGGCAAAGGACACTGGGAAAAACCTTCACCAATACTATATCTGTTAGAGGGATAATATCCAAAATATATAAAGAATACAAGAAGTTGGACTCCAAAAACCAAAAAGCCCAATTAAAAATGGGGTAGAGCTAAGCAAAGAATTCTCAATAGAGTAATCTTAAATTGCCAAGAAGCACTTAAAGAATTAGCTATTTGCATCTATTGTATTGATATTTCCTCAACCTAAAACTGACCTTAATACTTGGAGGTAATTAAAATGGTATAAAAGCAAAAAGGAGCAGGGGGAATGGGATATGGGATTTTTGGAGAAGGGAAATGGGGAAAGAGGATGACATATGAAATGTAAATGAATAAAATATCCAATAAAAAGGAAATAAATCTTACTCCATTATTAGAAAAAGAAAAAAAAGAAAGAAATGTAAAGAAATGTTCAACATTATTATTTGTCATCAGGAATATGCAAATCAAAATGACCCTGAAATTCCACTTTATACCAATCAGAATTGCTAAGATAAAAAACTCAAGTGACAGCACATGCTGGCAAGAATGTGGAAAAGTGGAACGCTCCTCCATAGTTGGTTGGATTGCAAACCAATAAAACCACTCTGGAAATCAATGTAGCAGTTCCACTGAAAACTGGAAATAGTTGTACCTGAAGACCCAGCTATACATCTCTTTGGCATATACCCAAAAGATTCTCCACCATACCACAAGGACATGTGTTCCCCTATGTTCATAGCAACCTTATTTAATATAGTCAGGAGCTGGAAGCAAACCAGATGTCCCTCGAAGAATGGATACAGAGAAATGTGGTTCATTTACACAGTTGGATATGATTTAGCTATTAAACTCAAGGACAACATGAAATTTGCAGGCAAATGGATGGAACTAGAAAATATAATTCTGAGTTAAGTAACCAAGTCCCTAAAAGACATGCATGGTATTTCCTCACTGTTAAGAGGATATTAGTCAAAAATACAAAATAGCCACAATATACCTCTCAGGGAGGATGCTTCAATCCCAATTAGAAGGGGAGAACAAAATAATCATTGGATACAGAGGGATGGAGGGAACATGGGTAGAAAATGAGAAAATGGGGCAGGGACGGGTTTGGGGGTATGGAGACAAAAGAGAATGCCAGAAGTCCAGGATAATAAATGAAAATATGGCACTACCAGGGGCAGGGGACCATGGTAACCTAAAAAATCTCCAGAGACCAAGGACCACAAAAGCTCCCAGGACTAATGTGGGTGATCTTAGACAACATGCCCAAGATAGGGGAAATGAAACCTGAAGAGATCAACTCCAGTAGTTATACAGGGTCTCCAGTGGAGGGATGGGGACACCAACCCACCTCCAGAATTGTTACTGTCTAAAGAAATTTAGGTACAAAAATGGATCAAAGACTAAAGGAATGGCCTAGTAGTGACTGGTTCAACTTGGGATCCATCCCGTGAGCAATCACCAAACCCTGACACTGTTTCTGATGCTATGTCGTCCTTAGAGAAAGGATCCTAGCATGGCTGTCCTCTGAGAGGCTCTAGCAGCACCTGACTGAGACTGATGCAGATACATACAACCAAACATTGCAATAAGGTCAGGGAACTCTTTGGAAGAGTTAGGGGAAGGATTGAAGGAATTAAATAGAATGTCAATCTATAGGAAGACCAACAGAGTCAACTCAGCTGGTCCTCTGGGAGCTTCCAGAGACTAAGCTACCAACCAAAGACCATACATGGGCTGGTCTGAGGCCCCAGGCACATATGTAGCAGAGGACTACCTTGTCTAATGTCAGTGAAAGAGGATGTAACTAATCCTGTAGAGACTTAGTGCTACAGGGAAGGAAGTTAATAGAGGGCATGTGGCACCCTCTCAGAGGCATAGGCAAGTGGGGGATGGGAGAAGAACTGTGGGAGGGGGGACCAGGATGTGGGACAACATTTGGAATGTAAATTGATAAAATAATAATTAAAAAATAAAGGAAAATCCTTCCCCTAGTTAAAGACTAGCTATTTTTATTTTCAATTTCCAGATACATTTATTTGTTTGTTTGTTTGTTTGTTTGTTACTATCTGTTTGTTTGTATGTTAGCTTATGTGTATGCCGAAACAATCGTGTAGATGTCTGAGTTTTTTCATTCCATCATGCTAATTCTGGTGACCAAACTCATTGAATTTAAGTTATAAGTCAGAATGACAAGCAACTTTTTCCACTGAGCCACCTTACCATCTCAAGCTTATCTGTTTTTCCACTTCCTAACTCTATCCCTATTACTTAACTATATCATCTCTTAACTAATCTTTACATATACAATGGTAATATATGCTGATCTATCAGTATTTATTAACATCAACCAGTGTTCTTATTTCTTAAAGAGATTAGAATGTTAACAATTAACAATTTAATTATTTTAAAAGCCTTTGAAGAAGACCTTTCATATAGTTTGATGTATTCATTCATACATTCATTCATTCATTCAAGCAAGTCAACAAGAATGAATATAGATAACAGGGACTATTATGCACAGGAAATACAGTTCTTGTTAAAAGGAACTATCATCTAAGGAGATAGGAGTATGGCCCAGAGAAAGACACATGAAGACTTTGGCTAGATGAACACAAAGTACCTTTCAAAATGACACAATCCAGGCACAAAGGGACACCGTGAGTTAGTGGTACTGAATCTGTCTGATGGTGTTCAAAGTCCTCCTTTCAGGCCTGGTATGTGGGTCTAGGTTGAAAATTTCAACGTGTGGGTCCATCAACTTTTCATAAACTGAATGTAAATAGAAGAACCTTCAAAGATTTAATGAAAAGAGTCCGATACCACCTGCTAGAGGTGGACCAAAGTAGCATTAGACCTGAGAAGCTAGAAGGAGTATCGCATGCAGCAAGGACTTTAAAATGACGACTGGCTAAACAATGCTCTGCATTATCAGCTAGTGCTCTGTTGATGTCTCAAATTTCCAGGTCTTAAGTCACTACTTGATGATTGAAGGTATCACCTAACTTGGGATAAGACATGGGTAGGTTGGCCTCTGGAGTACAGTGATCTAAAAGACTGAGGCCTTGATACACATCTTTCCACTTTCACTGGGGAACATAAAACATAAACATAATCAGGAGTGTATTTTTTGTCTTGTTTTACTATTGCTTGCATTAATAAGAAGGATAATATTTTGTTGATCTTTTTTTGTTGTTTTTTGCCAGGAGCCAAACCCATGAAATTACCTGCTGTTTTAAAAGAACCTCATGAAATTACCTGCTGTTCTGGAAAAACCTAGACAGTTAAAGTACAAGGTCAAGAAAGGATGTTCACTGTCTCAGATCCCAGGAACTCAAAGATAGTCTGGCATTTCCTGTGATCCAGTTATGACAGTGGGATGGTCTTGGGCAATGAGGATATGATAGTGGGATAGCCTTAAGCAGTGACCCTTGCCTAAACTTCCCATTTTGCTGTGTCTTTATAACCCAACACCTGAAATTAAAGTTTAAGCACTTGATAAGGACTTGTTAAGACCTGTGCTACTTCTTTGTGTCTCTTGTCCCTTCCTTCTTTTGTCCCCTTCCTTAGGGTTTCATCGAATCCTTCCCATGGGCCAGGGCAGTTTCTATTTCTGAGAATCATAATAATAAACTAACTTTTTCCAGGTAATACTGAAAGTAAGATTATAAGTGAATACTTATCATTCAGTAGTGTTTCCTTCTTCTTCTTCTTCTTCTTCTTCTTCTTCTTCTTCTTCTTCTTCTTCTTCTTCTTCTTCTTCTTCTTCTTCTTCTTCTTCTTCTTCTTCTAATTCTTCTTCTTCTTCTTCATCTTCTTCATCGTCGTCTTCGTTGTCATAGTCGTTGTTGTCTTCTTCTTCTCCTCATTAAATAATGAACTATATTATCTAGGTTAACACTGATCTAAATAATTTTTTCACATATTTACTTTGTAATTGTAGCGCTTGACGCTATTTATTAATTCACCGTAGTATATTTTCAATGAAAATCTTTAGTTATCTTTGTAATATATAAGGTAGACTCTGTCTTTCATCCAATGAGTACACTGTAGCTCATAAGAAGCAGAAGCCACTACTCTACTGTGTCTCTTAGAGCTACATTACCTGGCTTTAGTGAACGCTGATTTTATCTCTGGATGTCTTCAATATTGACATCACTGTAATCTTCCTGCAATGACCTACTGTTCTTCCTAGTTGTGATCATAATATGTGCCTTTGCTTCACCTGATGTTATCTTTCCCCAATTTTCCCTGAGGCTCTCTTCCTAATCCTATACAAGTACCTATCTCCCACAGTTGACATTCTCAGTCATTCTTTGACAACATTTCAAAAAAATGTATAAATACAACAAATTCTGTATTCCTTTTAATAGTTTTCCACTTCTTTATTATTCTCAAAATATATACTCCAAATTAACTCACAGATACAATTTTGTATCTGTGTCCCCTAGTAATTTTCAGATTATTTATCTGTTTTTCTTTAATGTATCACTTTTAATGTCTATAAATAAACCTACATAATTATGGATGCTCATTAAATATATCAAATAAGTGAATTTTTTCTTTCCATCCAGGCTGGGAAACTATGGAAGTTATATGTAGCATGTAAGTAACAAATACAGAATCATCACAAATTCTTGATCATGTAAATGTATTATTTTCTAAAGTAGAATTTTTTATTTTGAAAAAAATCTTTATTTTTTTAAAATTGTTTTTATATGTGTGTTTACCATGTCTTCAGTATCCAGAAGAAGGCATCAGAATCCCTGTAAATATTGTTACAGACTGCTGTAAATGTCTAAATGTGTGTTCAGAATTGAATCCTGATAATCTGAAAGTAGAGCTCTGAATTATTTAGCTGTCTCTCCCACCCCTAAATAGAGTTTTATTCGTGTGCATTTATTTTAGAAAATAATAGAGTTGCTTAGGAATGTTTTGTTATACAAAAAGTACTTTGATCACATTTGTGGCTCCCTCATTATTCATACTTACTTCACTTCTTCTTCCTGCAGCTCTCTTCTTGTTCAGTAATAGTTGCTGTTGTGAAGTAATATTTCCTTTGACATTCTTTTTGTTTTGTTTTACATGATTTAAACTTTTATTGGAAGAAGTAAAGGTTTTGGTTTTTGGGTTTTTTTCTTTTTGATATTTTCTTTATTTGTATTTCAATTTTTCCCCTTTCCAGGTCTCTCCTTCAGAAATCTCCTATTCTATCCCCCCCTCCCTTTCCTTCTATGAGGGTGCTACCCCACCAACCCACCCATTCTGGTCTTCCAGCCCTGGGATTCTCATACACTGGAGCATGAAACACCCTCAGTCTCAAAGGTCACCCTTCCCACTGACATTCAACAAGGCCATTCTCTGATACATATGCAGTGGAACCATGAGTCCTTCCATGTGTACTCTTTGGTTGCTGGTCCAGTCCCCAGGAGCTTTGGGGGGTCTGGCAGGTTGGTATAGAATAGGAACTGAGAAAAATGCATTTTAATAAATAAATCAATGAATCACAATATACTGTCTCTAAATGACATATCCTTTACTTGAAAGCTTTAATTTCATATACATGTTTTGTACTGCTACAAATTTTTTTCTAGAGATTCTGTAAACCAAAATTCAAGCATGAAATACAGGAGTATATAATCTCTGAATACTTCAAGACAATAAATGTTTCATCTTCAAAAATAAAGCTTGCTAATGGTAACTAAAGGCCTTGATCATGTTCTGGTGAATTGACTAGACTCTCTGGTGGTTTTAAAATTCTTTGTTCTTGTAAAAAGTGAAATGAAAGACAGGGAGAAGTTTCCATGTACACAACATATTTATGATGTCCTTGTCCACACACATCACTTTGCAAGTGAAAGAGTTATTTTTCTATTTAGGAACATTACTTATTGATGCAGAGTCATAAAAATATTAATAAAAGATAATAATATTAAATCTCCTTATGACCTGAGAGTCTAGATGTGTTCTCTCCACTTTATTCCTAAAAGAAATGGTATTCTATTGCTCAGCCAGAAGTGCTGCTGAGGGTGCACCATCCTGAAGAAAACTGACTCCTCACATATGGAGGAGGTGTAATCTCTTGGTAGTAGACATGTTCTTTTAATGGACATAATTTAAAAACTTATAATTTTGGGGCCAAAGTAATGACTTGTTTTCTTTCTTTCAAACACACACACACACACACACACACACACACACACACACACACACACAATATTTTTATTAATCATTCCATTTATTTACATGTTAAATGATATCTGAGTTTCTGGTTACCCCACCACAACCCCCCATCCCACATCCATTCTTTACCCCCTCTCCTTTGCCTCCATGAAGGCACTCCCCCAATGAAAGAACTAATTTAGACTTAAACTATATTTCAAATTTTATTATTTCAGTTACCTGAGTTTGTTGGACTCTTCACTTAGAAGGATATGATATCTGTTTCCTCCTAGTTAAAGGATTTGTATGAAAATCAAAGTAGACTACAAATGGACATTCTCTAGGAGTTATAAGTATAACAGCTACTGTAGATAGAATTCCTAAAGATTCAAGGATGATTATTTTGTTTTAAGCAATATAATTTGCCTAGGACATTTTATCTCAAGAAGATCACAAAATTATAAAATATGTCAGCTTATTACTGAGTTCATAAATTTGATTCATGTTGAAAGACTCAATGATCTTCTGTTATATAGAAAGAAAAGCTGAGAAGAATATTCCAAGATATGACTCAAATGAGAACATCATTAACTCAATGGACAGGTCAGGCACTAAAATACTAAGCATGCATTTAAGGACTGAAATGCTTAGGAAAATCTGATGATCTATTTTTACATATTGAACTATAATAAAATAAAAAGTGTAAAAGAATTAAGAACAAAATGCTATAAAAAGTTTAGAGTCCTCCATCAGTGTTTCAAACCATACAGACACTTTCAGTCACAGTGATATGTAAGCTTGGTTCATGGCATAAAATCAGTTGGAGGTGAGGTATGAGGTATATTGCTCCAGTTTTAGATATTATGTTAAAGAGTAAAGATTAACAACTTTGAGCATTGAATGTAGAGGAATGTAGATCTAGTCCTATTTCTTCTTATTTTGATATCTCTTATTTCTATTTCAGAAGGGAAAATATTGGATGACCACTACATTATGTTCCATCTAAAATGACTACACTCTTTCTGAAATTTAGTTTTCACATATTTCCTGAAAGTAATTCTTAATGTTATTTTGACATTATTTTGTTAAATATAACAAATTTTACTAAAAATGTTGATTTGGCAAAAGTAAATCAGTGAGGTCCTGAGAGAAATAAAATAACTAATATTACCTGAAACATATTGAGGAGACTAGGTACTTTTATAATATTTAATATTAAATAACATCTGTGCTATTACACGGGCACTAATATCAACAATTAACAATGAGACCTCATTAAACTGAGAAACTTCTGTAATGCAAAAATAAATAATCAGTAGGACAAAATGGCAACCTACAGAATTACAAAAATGTTCCCCAACTCTATATCTGAAAGAAGCCTAATTTTCAAAATATATAAAAAAACTCAAGAAACTAGACATCAACAAACCAAATAATTAAATTATAAAACATGGTACAGATTTAAACAGAAAATTCTCAACAGAAGAAACTCAAATGGCTGAGAAACACTTGAAATATTGAACATCTTTAGCAATCAGGGAAATGAAAATTAAAAGTACTTTGATATTTTATTTCCTGCCTGTCAGAAAGGCCTAGATGGTAAACATATGTGACAGCTCATTGTGGAGAGAATGTGGAGCAAGGTGAACATTCCTCCATTGCTGGAGAGAGTGCAAACTTGCACAGCCATTTTGGATATCCCTATGTTGATGTCTCAGAAAATCATTCTAACTCAAGAGCCAGCTATACCACTCTCTGTACATGCTGAAGCTTGTTCCATCCTACCACAAAGACATGTGCTCAATTTTATTCATCATCGCTAAACATATGTATAATAGCCAGAAAGTGGAAACAACCAAGATTTCCCTCAACCAAGAAAATACAGCACATTAACATGGTGGAGTACTTAATCAGTTGTTAAAACAATGACCACATGATGTTTGAAGACAAATAAGGTAGAATTAGAAAAAGAAATTATCCTGAGTGAGATAACCCATACCCAGAAAAAAAAAAAAAAACATGTTATATGCTCCCTGACAAGTGGATATTAATGGTAAAGTAAAGGATATCCATGCTGGAATCCCAGAGAGGCTAAATAATGAGAAGTCAGTGGGTAGGGGGTGAATGGATCTCCTTGGTAAGTGGAAATTAAATAGATCTTGCTGATAAACTGGAGTGAGTGGGGACAGGAACAGGAGAGATCAGGTTGGGAGAGAATGAAAGGAGAGAATACTGTAGGAAACAATCGAAATTAAGAAGCAATTCATGGACAAGATAGAACCCTAGGACAATGGAAACTCCAAGGAATATATTACAGTGACCCCAATGAAGACTCCTAGTAATAAGGTATACAGAGACTAAACAGACCATCTCCTATAATGAAGCAAAACTTCTAGTGGAGAGACTAGGGACATCAATCCAGCCACAAAACCTGTGACCTACATTTTATCCTGGGGTAAAGGTGACACAGAATTTGGAGGAGTTGCCACCAATGACAGGACCATCCTGACACCCATGCCACAAGAATGAGCCCATTACTGACAGTGCCTGGTAGACCAGAAACTAAAGTCTAGATGGCCCAGCTACATAGAATATAACCACCCCTCCAAATTCATGAAATGAGGCTTAATGAAATTATTCTATACTCATAGATTGTTGCCTGCCTAGTCAAATGATAATCACAGAGGCTTCATTCAACAATAGATGGAGAGACTCACAGGCAAAAATTAGGAAAGTTTGAGGAATCCTGTTGAAGAGGTGGAGGAACTATTGTAGAAGGAGAGCAGTTACAGATACTACAAGAAAATACACAAAATCAAAAAACCTGGACAACTAGGTGCTCACTGATACTGATCCAACAGGCATGGACCCTGAATGGGTGGGTTAAAAAGAGGCCTTCTACATATGCAGCCTGATGTTTTTATTGGACTTGTCAGAGATGAAGAGGTATCTGTTTCTGATGCCCTGCCTGCTTTTGTCACCCTTGTCTTTCCCAGGGTTGCCTCAACCATCAATAAATTGAGGTGAGGTTTCTAATTTTATTACTATTTGATATGTCATGTTTAGCTGATATCTCTGAAGGATGCTCTTTTTTGAAGGGAATATAAGAAGAATGGATTGGAAGGGCACAGTGTAGAGGGATGGAGGAGGTAGAGTGTCAAAGGAGGGGTAACTGTGATTAGAATGTAATATATGAGAGAATTAATTAGTAAACAATATTTATATTGGAAGTCAGTCTGGTGGTTCCTCAGAAAATTGGACATAGTACTACCTGAGAACCCAGCTATACCACTCCTGGGCATATACCCAGAAAATGCTCTGACATATAACAAAGACATATGCTCCACTATGTTCATAGCAACCTCATTTATAATAGCCAGAAGCTGGAAAGAACCTAGATTCCCTTCAACAGAGGAATGGATACAGAAAATGTGGCACATTTACACAATGGAATATTACTCAGCTATTAAAAAGAATGAATTCGAGAAATTCTTAGGTAAATGGATGGGACTAGAAAATATCATCCTGAGTGAGGTAACCCAATCACAAAAAACACACAAGGTATTTACTCACTGATAAGTGGATATTAGCCCAAAAGTTTGGAAACAACAAAGATTCAACTAACAGATCACATGAAGCTCATGAAGAAAGAAGAACAAGTGTGGATGCCTAGCTCTTTCTTAGAAGGATCATCAAAATACCCAAGGGAGCAAATATGGAGACAAAGTGTGGGACAGAAACTGAAGGAGAGGTTATATGGAGACCATTCCACCTGGGTATTCATCCCATGTGCAGTCACCAAAAATAGATGCTGATATAGATGACAGGAAGTGAATGCTGACAGCAGCCTGATAAGGTTGTCTCCTTAGAGGTCCCCCAGAGTCTGACATACCCAGAGGCAGATACTCACAGCTAACCATTAATCTGATCAAGGGTTCCAAATGGAGAAGTTAGAGAGAAGACTGAAGGAGCCCAAAGGGTTGGTGGCCCCATAAGGAGAGGAACAATACCAACCAGCCAGAGCTCCCCAGGGTCTAAACCACCAGCCTAGGAGCACATATGGAGAGACACATGACTCCATCTGTATACGTAGGGGAGGATGGCCTTGTTGGGCATAGGTGGGAGAGGAGATACTTGGTCCCATGAAGGCTGAACACTGAGTGGCTGGGGGGGGAATCTGAGGGTGGGGAGGTGGGAGTGGGGGGTAGGTGGCTGCACACCCTTATAGAAGCAGAAGAAGGGGGATGGGATAAAGCATTCCTGGGTGGTATGGGGAATGCGGTAAGAGGATAAAATTTGAAATGTAAATATTATATCCAATAAAAGAGGGGGTTAAAAAAGAAAAGCTGTTAGAACCAACATCTTTAATAAAATGTCAGCCCTCTTAAAAATTATCTTGATATTAAAATTTGTTTTGAGAATACTATATTGCAGAATACACAGCTATGGTGTATCTACTCATCAAGCAAGCCAAGAAGACCTGCTCAAACCTCTGAAGTCCTGGAATTCCATCTGGATGCAGTGAAGACACAGCATCAGAGGCTTATCAATTTACTCTTCCCCTCACCCCTCTTCTAATATCTCAATGCTCATAATCAGCTTGAAGAAGTTAATGAAGAGTCATCACCCCTATTTCCTGGGCTTGGGAACTAAGGTGGTAAATATTGGGCTGTCTTTCTAGGGAAAAGTAGTGGGTTTGTGGGAACAGGGAGGATTAGCTAGCATTTATTGCATAGCCATAACATATTGGTAGAAATCTGTACAGTTATTATCAAGATGAAGTTATAACTTCTTAAATGGCACAAATTTACTTTGATTACAAATTTAAGGTTTTCATTGGTACGAGCTTCTTATTGATATAAAAGTGAGATGAATATTGATACTCTCATAGGCATTGTACCTGTATAACACATTTAGGAATACAAGGCTTAGACACAGTCCTTCTTTAACTTTTTTAATAGATTCAAGATGGTTAGCCTGTGAGTTAAAAGACTATAGCAAATTCATGGCTTGGAGTTTATTGTTAGGGTGTTTTCTATGTTTTATTTAGAAATAGCTGAGTGGAGTTAACAGACAACAGTCCAGGTTACCTCACATGAATAGTTGGTTTTCAAAACGTCAGAAGTCCACAGAATTGACATGACAAACATTTCTGTATTAATGTTCATTTTGATTAGAGACCTGTCTGCTCTTGACGGCTTCCTGTATTGAATTTTAAGAAGAAATTGAGCATCTTTGGAGTTACTCCAGTTGTGGTGAGACAGCCACTAGGCAAGAATAGGCTCTTTCCATCTACAGAAAAATTACTGTCCAGAAAAGGACACACTTGCAGAATAGTCAACTGATTATATCTGCCTAGACAGAGTAATCAGCCCTTAATAATTCTGCATCAGTAAGGTCTGTCAGATGATCCTGGGACAGAAGGTGGAAGAACAGATGCTCCAATGTTTTGTAGTATAGGGAGTATCCAGGTGTTCAGAGGTCTCTGTAAATTGGCTAAGTTTTAGAAGCTATGCTTTGTGCTTCCCACAATTATAGTTAACTCAGTCGTTCTGGATCTCTGATGGGGTTGAAACTTATAGTCTCAAAGCCAATCCTGGCTATTTACCTTGAGAGAAATGTTTTGAGTGGATGGGTTTCAGCTGACATTCATTTTAAAGACAAGGAAAAAGCCAGGTTCATAACTGTGTGTTTTAGTTAGAAGAGATGACAGAGGTTCTGTCAACAAAATGATGGACTGGGTATTAGGACTATCTTGTACCTCACTGGTACAAATTGGCATAATTATGCTTTAATTGTATTTTGAGAGAAAAGTTTTATTTTAACAAGAAAGGTGATATGTAGGAAGAGCTAAGGTGGGAGGAGTACTGAGAGGAAGAGAAAGAGTAAGGAGAGGAGGCGAAGAAGAAGAGGAGAAGCTAGGTGATGAGAGAAAGAAAGAGAGAAAAAGAGGGGGGAGACAGGGAGGCAGATGTTCATGTGTCTCCACCAGTCAAAGATAGTTGATATATCTAGGATATCTAGGTTGGGTATTGGGTTACCCTTCTGATTGAGCATTACCAAACTTATAAAGCCTTTGATTAACATTTTTAGAAAGTATATAAATGCAAAATGGAAAAGGGGGCATGGGATAGGGGTTTTCTAGGCGGGGGATGGGGAAAGGGGATGTCATCTCAATGTAAATAAAATATCCAATAAAAAGAAGAAGAATGGATTGGAACAGCACAGTGTAGAGGGATGGAGGAGGTAGAGTGTCGAAGAAGGGGTAACTGTGATTAGAATGTAATATATGCGAGAATAAATTAGTAAACAATATTTATAGTAAAAAGCATTTTTTTTCAGATGATTGAACTAATAATAAAAGAGTATACATTGAATCTACAGTACACAGTAGTGAATATGAGACCCCAGATTTCCAAATACAGAAGTTTTTTACCAGGGCCTGTATTAACTACCTCTTTCCCAATTCACTTATTAATGTTTAATTGTTTTAATACTAGAAGAACAAATTATTGTCTAAACTAATAATTTCTCAGTATTACATACTAATTACTACATTCATAGATTTTAACTGAGTTAGTCTTACCTATACCTGTTACATAAATAATAATAAAATTAAAGATAAAAATACAAAAAGTATCACTAATAGCACTTTTTAACCTAAATGTGTATTTGTTTCTTTATCATTGGTTGAACTTTTATCTCAATTAAATGATATAAATTTGAAGGATCATCAGTAATGTCCACTGACATTTATTTAGTCTGGTTTTCTTAATAAATTCAGCTTCACATTTGCCTGCTGCTTCTTTTAAGGGAGGTGTAAGCAATGATGTCACTCAGTGCTGTGATTAGGAGGTAGTTTCCTCCAGAGATTCAGGGGTTATAGGCACTCTTCTCAGTGTAATGATGGGAACCTTACGAGGTGGAGCCTAGAGCCAACTCAGTGATGGTGTTGCCTTTGGCAAAGATTAAACAGGTTCTCAAGGGGTCTTTGCTTACTTCCCATGAGTGTGAACTGTAGGTACCAACCTGACTCTTCAGTTCCTTTTAGGCTTTCTGTTTCAAGTTATAATTTCTTGATATGGTCTGTGATAATGTCCTCCTGCTGTGACCACACTCTCCAACCATGAGGCTATTACCATAGACTATATCAGTAAGGTGATCCCAATTTAAGCTTTCAGTTCATAACTGAAAACTGAAGATTTCATTTTCTGTTTTCAGCTTTGCCTTGGGGATTCTATTTTAGTAACACAAACCTGAAAGGAGACCACAACTTAAGAAATAAACATTAAATATAGATACATAGTCCAAAAATTATTGGGAAAATACATTATCTAGAACTAAGTAAAAACTATGAGTTTATGTATTTTTCCCATATTCAAAAATATTTTGCCTCCAAACAAGCATTTTTGACTGCCAGTGATATAGACAAAACAGCAAGTGCACTATAGATTTTTCACCAAGTTATCTCAGTCAGAGTTCCAAAATGCTGTGTTTGGCAGTCAGGGGTATTCCTGGTTACTCAAGAGACATTTTATGCAAATATGGAGAAACTTTAGGTCATGCCTAGAGTATTTAGCTCCAATTATGCCAAACACTGATATTTTTCTTTTAATTTTTGCTACTCACAATTGGGATTAAAAGAGAGAACTCTGACGGCCACAATGCAGAAAATAAGTGATATATATCACTATAAACATATATATCACTATATATACACACATATATAAATATATATATATATCATATATGTAATATAATACACACACATATAGCATCTATACCATACCCTACTCCTGTCAAAGCTTAATAATCACTGCAGACACGGTAGAAAGACCTGCACAAGATTAATCCAGACAAAATCCTAAGGTGGAGGGAGGAGGTGAGCAGGAAGTTCAACCTTTAACTATTGTTAACTGACAGATGTTGGGAGAATTTACTTTCTTTAAAGATGTAACTCTTGTTGACCTAACATAATCCAGTGGATGGTCATACATGTAAAAGTACATAGTAATGAGGGGATTTATGACCTTCAATTTTTTTTTTTAAATAAGGGTGTTGAAGTGGTTTGAATAAAGTCCCTACTGTTAGCAGTTCTTCTAGGCACCACCTAACAGTTACCTAGCAACAGCCAGGTATGAGCCTGGCTTGCTGTGAGAGGAATGTTTGTTCTCTCTCTCTTTCTCTCTCCTTCATCTCATTGTCTGCTCTTCATTATCTCATCCTCTTCCTTCTCTTTCTCTTCTTCTCCTTCTTCTCCTTTTCTCCTCTCATTCTTTCCTCTTTCTTTCTCTCTCCCCCTTTCTCTTTCCACGTGTTCCATGACAGTCTTTCCCCTTCTTTCTTGCTCTTCTCTCTTTCTGTCCTTCTCTGTCCCCATTCTTTCTCAACCTCCACTCTCTTCTCATCCCTACTTCTTATGTCCCAAATAAACTTTATTTTGTACTAGACCCCTTCCCTTGTTTTGCTGGTACCTCAGCGTGTGGGAGGGATGGAGGGGAGGGTGCCTCAGCATGGGTCTACTGAGTCACCTCTCCTACCTCATCATGCTGCTGAATTTTTAAAAAAATTAAATATATATATATTACTCGTAGTCTCATATAATTGCTTAGTCATCAAGGAGTGACACTACTTGAGAAGAATTAGTAGGTATGGATTTGTTGAAAGAAGTGAGTCACTGTGATAAGGGCTTTGAGATTAAAACATCAAACCAGGCCACTTCCTTTCTCTTTGTGCTGCTTATAGATCTGGATATAGAAGTCCTAACTATATCTACAGCACCATGACTAAACTGTATGCTGTCACATGCCCTACCAAGATGATAAAGGACTAAACCTCTAAACTATAAGCAAGCTGCTAAAAAATACTTTCTTCCATAAGCATTGCAGTGATCACAGTGTCTCTTCATGGCAACAGAACATTGACTGAGATTGGTTGGTATAGAATTAGGGAGGGATCTGGGGAGAGATGTGAGATGAATATTATCAAAAATAAAATGTATCAAAATTTCAAAGAACTAATCAAACATTTAAATGAAAAAAAAAACAAACAAATTGAAGTAATTCTAGACCTTTTGGCTTGTTGAAAGGCAAATGTCTTTCAAAGCAGAATAAAAAAATGTATTATTTCCACTTCTATGTACCTTTTGCACTAGAAAGTTAAAATAATTCTTAAAGATGTTTCAGAAATTACTTATTCCAAGCATTTTATTTAAAAACATTGAAAATTACAGCCTGCCAAAATTAAAGAAATTTTTGAAGGTCATTTGTATATCTGACAGCCAAATCAAATTTTGACAATTAACTGCTCAATTATAGATTATGACTTGTAATTATATCATTGGTTACATGAAGTGATGCTTCATACTGGGCATGGATGTAGATGACTCTGAATATTTCATGATGGTATCCCTGAAGAAAAGAAAGCAGAAATGTCTTGATATTACACATTTGGATATGGGGAAGAAACAACAAAGATTTGTATAAAATTATTGTCTGAAGAAATATATTTCAGTCAAAGGGGAATCTTTTGATAGCTCCTGACAGAGAGAAATGAAATCCTAGTTTTATTTCCACTTTGGTAGTTAACTTGGGTACCCAATAAAATCTTTCTAATTATCTTTGAAAGCATATTCTTTTTATATAGTGAAGCATTTTTAGTTCCTCCCTAGTTATATTAATCAAGAGAAATAAATCAATAGTCAACACTATCTGATCATTATGGAACCATTCATTATTATGAATGTAGATTGCAATAAAGGATAAGAGAAAAACAATTGCATTAACTATGTCCTTCCTTATCTCTAGTTATACTAGGTTAATTTATGTCTATTTTCTTGTTATACAGTAATGCTAATGCCAAAACTATAAAATATAAACAAATTCACCAGCATAGCTTTTATGTTTCTTTATTCCAGTTTGAGTATTAATGGTGATTAAATAAAATACCAATCTGTTTTTTTCTAAAATACAAAGTAAAAGTGTGTGTGTGTAGTATATATGGATGTTCATATACATAAATATTACCTGTATTGTATAATTATTTATTTAGGTAGTCTACAGCTGTGTATCCTTTATTACATTATTTATACAGCTGTCTTAGTGCTCCTTTGCTGTGAAGAGATACTATGATCATGGCAATATTTATAAAGAAGCACGTTTAACTGAGGCTTTTTTTTATAGTTTCAGGGATTGAATCCATTATCCTTGGATCTACAGGCTGCACAAATTGAGAGCAAATGGAACTGGTTTGTGCTTTTGAAATCTCAAAGCACTTCTTCAGTAACATACTTTATCCAAAAATGCCACATCTACCCAAACAAGCCACACTTCCCTAAGGACCAAGTATTCAAATATATTAGCCTACTTTGGCCAGTTAAAAATAAAAATAAACATTATTATGAAACAAAAGCTGAGCAGACTTACATTTTTTTTATTTTTTTAAAACTAATTTAATAAATGAAATGTTCTATTTATGCTCATATAAATATACTTTTATACTTTAGTGCTATGACTGTCCTCTAATCCCAGATAAGGAGGATTATGAAAGGATTAAACCATATAATCAGCATTTTAAGAAATTACAGTTATTAGGCTTTGAATTATATCATGCTTTAGGCTAGGACTGAAGGTCAATGGTACAGTATACCTCCACCACATTCAGGAACTAGGTTGGCAGTTCAACATAATGAACACAAATCCACACTCAAAGAAACTATATTTAAAAAAATAGGAAAGTATAGCTTAAACTCTATGCACAATAGAAAATGTAAACTAACTAACAAAACATGATTTAGGAAATTTTGAAGTATTATGGGAGTAAAATAATAAAGTTGTAAATAACAAACAGACAAAAGAAAAATCATGAACAAACTGAACAATATCTTATGTTACAGAAAAATGGAGATCCAATGTACCAAACTTTATGAAATGTGAAGTAAACAGTTCATAGAATGTAGTTATCAGCTATAAATGGCTCAGTTTTACAAATATCAAATTTATGACTTGACTTAACATAAGGAAGTTGGAAAAAGAAGAGCAATGTAAATTCAAAGTAACCACATGGAACCACATGGGACAGAAGGAAGATTGGTGCAGAAGTGTGTGAAGTAGAAAATTGACAATGTTAGAAGAATGATCACAGAATCAAAAGGCTGACTCAATGAAAATATTAAGAAAATTGAAAGAAAAAAACCTAAGTAACAACCAACACAAAAACAAAGAAAGTTCAGTTGATAAAAATTAGAAATAAAAAAAAAAAGACACCACTTTTAGGTGTCAAAAATAGTAGTATTAAGGGAAAAACAATAAATATATGTTAATAAATTAAATAGACAATACAACCAGTTATAAAAACTAAATTTACCAGACTGATTAAAAATAAATAGAAATGAACTAGAGAAATGTCTCAGTACTTAAGAGCATCTCTTGCAGAGGCTGGAGAGATGGCTTAGCAGTTAAGAGCACTGGCTGCTCTTCGAGAGATCCTGAGTTTAATTCCCAGCAACCACCTGGTGGCTCACAATCATCTGTGATGGGATCATATGCCTTCTTCTGGTACATCTGAAGACAGCTATGGTGTACTCACATACATTAAATAAATAAATAAATAAATAAATAAATAAATAAATAAATCTTTAAAAAACAAAACAAAAGACCCTTGCAGAAGACCACATTTGGGTTTCCAACACCTTCATTAGTTAAGTCAAAATCACCTGAAAATATATCTTTAGAATATTTGGCAACTTCTGGCCATTACACACACACACACCACAATTAAAATAAATCTAATATCATGAAAATAAATGAATGACAAGAACTAATAAATTGAATCATTAATAATTTAAAACTTCTCAACCTGGTAAATTCTGCCAGATATTGAAAAGAAAATTAATACCAACACTTATGCCTTCTTCACCTCTTCTTGCACTTGCTGTGGATCAGTGTGCAAGCCCCTTCTCCCACCCCAAAGTCTTACCTGTCTCTCAGGAGAACAACTTTAAGCAAGAATATAGATGAGACCCTGTCCCAACACCCATACCATCTGGGAACCCCCAAAGCCCAGCAGATGTGATTCTGTCCCACTGTGCTGGATCCACACCTCCCCCTCGACTCACTGTGGATCTGCCCCCACCCCCAAACCTGCTCCTATAAGAAAGAGAGTTCTGCCTGCCTCCCAGAAGTTCTGATTAATTGCAGGACACCCAGGACAGCTAACCCCAGCAACAACCTTTCAACAATGGTGAAAGGCAAGCCAAAGAATATAGTCAGCAGACGTCATAGCAATATGGCTCCTTCACAACCCAGCTTTTCTACTACAGCAAGGCCTAGATACCCCTATACATCGGAAAATAAGGATTATAACCTGAAATCCCAGCTCATGAAGGTAGCAGGGATCTTTAAGAAGATATGAATAATTCAGTTAAAGTAATACAGTAAACATGGTAAAACAGGAAGACGCCCTTAAAAAGGAAAATAAGAAATCCCTTAAAGAAATAGAGGAAAATACAGTCAAACAGGTGAAAAAAAATGAACAAAACAGTCCAAGACGTAAATTTGGAAATAGAAACTATAAAGAAAACACAAATGGAAGCAAACCTGGAGATAAGAAAAAGAACAAAAACTACAGGTGCAATCATCACCAACAGAATAAGAGAGATGGAAGAGAGACTCCTAGGCATAGAAGATATCATAGCAGACATTGATACATGGGTCGAAGAAAATACCAAGTGTAAAAACGTCCTAACCCAAAGCATCTAGACTATTTGGGATACAATGCAAAGACCAAAAGTGAATGTGATGAATAGATGAAGGCGGAGATTCTTAGTTCAAAGGGCTTGAAAATATCTTCAATAAAAATCACAGAAGAAAATTTCTCTAACCTAAAAATAGAGATGACCATAAATGTACAGGAAGACTGCAGAACACCAAATAGATTAAATCAGAAAATAAAATCCTTCACCACATAGTAACCAAAGCACAAAATGTTCATAATAAAGAAAGACTATTATAAGCTGAAGAGGGAAAAAAAGCCAAGAAATATAAAAAGGCAAGCCTGTCAGAATTACACCTGACATCTTAACAGAGACACTAAAATCAAAAGATCCTGGACTTGCAGATTCCGAGAAACCACAGATGGCAGCTCTGACTACTATACACGGCAAAACTCTCAATCACCATAGGTAGAGAAACAAAGATATTCCATCTCAAAACCAAACATATACAATATTTTTCTAATCCTGAGATTTTTTATGGATTTTGAGTTATGTGTGTAAATATATTTTTTCTCATTTTAAAAACTATTATTTGTTTTTGTTTGTTTATTTTTTTGTTTTCTATAGAGAGAAAGAAAGGTTATTGAGTTGGGTGTCTAGAGAGGTAGAAGAAGGAAGTTTATGACCAGAATATGCCCTTTGAATTTTTTCATTAAAAAGTAAATTCCATGGTCAAACTTCTGACCATAATTGTTCCTGTCTGAAAGAACTGCAGGGATGGAAATGGAGAGGAGCCTGAAAAAAAAAAAAGGTCCAGCAACAGGCCCAAAGTGGGATCCAGCTCAAGGGGAGATCCCAAGACCTGACACTATTATTGAGGCCATGAACTGCTCACAAAAAGGGACCTATCATGACTGCCCTCCAAAAGACACAACAAGCAGCTGAAAGAGTCAGATGCAAATATGTGTACCCAATCAATGGACAGAAGATGCTGAGCCCAGATGCTGAGTAGGAGGGTGACCCTGTAGGAGGATCAGCAATCTCAATTAACTGTACCCCTGAGATCTCTCAAATAATGGTCCACCACCAACCAGGCAGCATACACCAATTGATATGAGGCCCCCAGCACAGATAGATAAAGCAGAAGACTGCTGGGTCTGGGTTTAGTCAGAGAAGATGATCTGAACCTCATGAGATTGGATCCCCAGAAAGTTTAGAAGTCTGGTGGAGTGGGGTGGTGTGCAATGGGGGCATCCTCGTGGAGACAGGAGGCAGGGAGAAGGTATGGAATGTGGAACAGTGGAAGGTTGGACTGCGAGAAGAATAAAATTTCAAGTTTAAAATAAAAAAAATTTTTGAAAAGTAAATCTAAACACTAAAAGCGTCTTATTGCCTGGTTATTCTTAACAATCATAATTAGGCAACAGAGAGTTCTTTCTCAGAGTTCTGTTGCTCTTATATCTGTTATCTGTGATTAAAATTTTTGTAGCTGTCCCTCTTTTAAAAGGTAGGGCTCCTTTTCTCTCATTTTATTAATATGATTGCAAAGTGATTGTTCTGTTAAAGTTAACCTTTCTTAGAACAACCATGATATATTGTCACCAACAGCTAGCTATATGATAGATATGTGGTCTTGAGCAATGTCTCACAGATGAGCAGTTTGAGATATGAGTATAATGACATCACTTCTCCCTTCCCACTGCCTTTTAAAATGTGCAGTATTACAGACAAGGCAGAAGGATATATAGGAGATGCAGGGAAATTCTTGTTCTTCGTTCAGCACTTCTACTTCTCAGTTGTAGCATCTTGAATGATTTGAGAAAAGATGTTTCCCCCACCGTTCTCACTGATTTCTTTTATCTTAAGGGACTAAGAGTAATTTGTTGGAAAGGTAACATTGGGGAAACAGAATTGTAAAATTAATCTCTTTCCTATCTCCGGGTTCTATTTTGGGGCTTTACTTGCTTTTGACAGCATATGTATTCCTTTAATTATGTATCAATGTGACAAATTTAGTTAAGTTAAGGCTTCAGCTTTTTTATTACACATGTGTAAATACTTATTTTATCTTTCCCATTATATTTTTAATATGCCACTACTCTGTAGTTAAACTGACCTAAAGATCTAGTTTGGATAGTTAAAGTAGGACAACTTAAAAAAAAATGCATTTGTCTTTATAAAGATAGTAGGTTGTTCTCGTTTCAGTTTTCAAATGATTCTAAAGTGGAATGGTAATGTTGGTATGTTTCAGAGTCTTCTTTTATAAGAGTAAGTTCAAAGAGATCAGGCTGTGGATATTTTGCAAGCTAAGGTTGACTCCCCAATATGGCCCATAAAAGAAAATCAGTCTGCTTTTTTTTAACCTCCAGTCCTCATTTAAAATAAGTAAAGAATTGTTTTGATAGTCCATCACAAAATCATTCACTAAAAATATCACTTACCTGGATCTTTGATGAACTAAGAGATTCGAAAGCCTTATTTCTACAGCGAGAGAGTACCATCTGAATAGCATAAGTTATACCTTTGAAGAAAGTAGAGTAATGACTACTTATTTCTATAGAGAACAGGGCTGACACACTGCTTCTACATTGGTTCTCTCTCCTGTCTCCCTGTTCTCCAAAGATAGGCATCCATCTGTTCAGAGTTATTTAACTAAAGTTGTGTCTTCAGGCCTAAAGATGGATTGTGTAGCCAGCCCTATGTAATATTCCTCAAGTGTAGCTGCAATACTCATTTCAGAGCTATGTTAAAGACTCCTCATGCAAAAAATAGAGGATAGCATAGAAGCAATCTGTTTCTTATTTCTATGCATTTAATATTCCATTTTTGAACTATTCATCAATCCTTCTTTACTCTCTGGTATCTGAGTCCTAATTTCACTTCTAAATCCAAGAACAAAGAGGGAAAAGTTCATTTTATCTCCTTTTCTCAGATAGATTCTATTTGTAGAACACTACCACCCTCAGAATTCATCAAAAACATGTATGAGTCTCTCTTTTAAACCGACCATTATAACACTTTGTATTGACGACATTGTTACTCTTACCTCAGACTAACCATTGAAATACATAGTGTAGCACTTTATCCTAGGCTTCCTTTTTCTTTTCTTTCCTATCTAGTTCCCTTATTTCCAAATTCAAACTGTATAGAGATGAATAATTAGCACATAAGGCTGACATTGAGGTTGCTAGATGGTAAATTCTGCAACAAGAAAGTATGGAATTGCCTACTTTGATACTAGTGTGTTTTTAGTAACTCAACATTCTGGAGAACCATTTTCTTTGATTTTATTCCACAAGCATATGACTTTACCTCATCAAAGAAAAAAGTTATCTAATATCAGAAGAACTGATATGATTCACCTATAAGAATGACCTTACAACTTCAAGTCTACATATTTGTCTATTCAAAATCATTAAAAAGTTGAGAAAAGCATAAACACTAAAGTGTCCTATTCAGATTGATAGAATTATTGATAAAGAAAACATAATTTTATTTCTGTTAGGCATATTTAAAGCTAACTAAATATAATCATGTTACCATAAAAAGCAGGAACTTCTGTGAATTCTTATGATTGATACTTAAGAACCTCAAATTTGATTATTAGGTTAAAAATTCTACAAATATACAAAAGAAATATATACTATAAAACAAAAACTAAAATAAGCAAAAGTGGAGACTTTAATTTGGATAAGTATAGGCCTAAGAACTTCTAAAATCTTCTAAATTGAAGCTGAGGTATGAATCAGTGAGTTAAATACTTGCATAACAACCATAGATACTGAAGTTTAAACTCATAGAATCTATGAAAGCAAAGTTGGTGTGGTGGCCATCTACAATCTCAGAGCACTGCAAGTAGAGAGAGGGAATCCTCAGAGTGACCTGGCTAATCAAGCTAGCTGAAAAGATGCTCTCTGGATTATGTAAGGGATCTTCCCAATGATATACCATAGAAATCAATCCAGAAAGACAACTGCCATCAACCCAGTCCTCTCCATATATATGCATGCATATACATGCACACACATGTATCCCACACATGAGAATACATATCCATATGTACCCAGATGTACATAATGCACATGTGCACTCAAAGCAATAAACATTTAACCAGAGTTTCAAAGTAATAGAACAGATAATAAAAAGAATAGATACCATCTGATGAAAATATTCTTACTACTATCAACAAGCAAAGAAGATCTGTCCCCAGGCTTGTGTACAGTTTATAGTTTTAGGAAACTATTTTGAAAACTTTACTAGAAAGTGTGTTGAGGAAGAAAATCCTTATACTTTATGCAAAAGGGAGGGAGACAAGGAGAAATGGAAGAAAAACTTCCATTATCATAAAAAGTCACTTAACAGAAATTCTGTATGTGAGAAAATAGAACATTTTCTTGAAAGTTAAAAATAAGTGCCTCAGAATATTTCATTCATCTTTTGCAAACTATGTTACATGATGTTATATTATACAAAATATAAAAATTGCAAGTGCCAGTAAATAAAAAAAAAACACATGTTGTTAAACACTAAGCAAAATATATAGTAAGAAAATTACAGAATCAGAAATTCTTAAGAAAGCTCATCCACTCTATCAGTAACAAAATTAAGGACCAAGAATTTAACAATGTAATGGAGATGTATATTTCTCATCAAGAGAAAATTCTCTAACATGCAAATACCTATTAGTGTAAGATCTAAGAAGTCCAACAGAACAGAGCACTTGTGTATCCATTATATTTGTCTAAATATTCTGTTTATCTGTGTCATATTGGCATTTCTTAATTTATCATTGATAAAATTTGGCTTTCACCTCCCCTTAACATAAACAATACTTTCAACAATGACAAACAGTCTAAATTTCACCCTAATTCACACTAAAGATCCAGTGGTGTATTTGGCTTACTAACAGAACAATGGGTGAGAGATTATGCGCCTGATCATTGGAGTCCTCAAAGACTGGACTGAAAGGCCTGTATTCAGCTTACATGAACACTCATTTACGGCCACATAGATAGACCCTTCCTCCTTAGTGCTGTTTAGCCTTTATGCATCTAGTTCTTCTCTGAAGCCAGTTCCAATTTAGTCAAAACTGAAATGTGTGGTGGGCAGGAGTGGCTGAATTTTCTAGAGAGTGTCTCCTTACCCTCAGGATTTCTATGAGGAAATCTCAACATTCATTAAGTATAGCTGTAGTGATCTTATGCAAATAGACATGGCCAAATTCTTGTAGCAGTTTGGCTTAGAGAATAGTCCTGTAAAACTGAATATTATCCTAACTGTCCTGGGAACTTAGTATGAATATTGATTTATCCACATCCTTGCACCAAAGAATTACCAGATATAGCTATCTGAACCTCTTCAATGAATATAGAGAACACAGTGTCATTACCAGTGCCCCTACCTTCTGATGGATCTCCCATTAACTGCATCATTTATCTGCAGATTTTATCACTTGAAATCTAACCATTCTTATGCTATCATACTGCAGGAATCACTAATTTTCTTATAGTATCCATTATCTTTTCTTCTAGAGCAATTTAACACACATTAATATTTGAATTGTACAGCTAAATGTAGCCATGTTTTCCATGTTTTCTATGGAAGAATGTAAATCTCATGGAGAGTATGGATTCCATCCAGAAGATGGATTTTAAGACAAGAGAAAGATTTTTTTTGTTTGTTTGTTTGGTTTTGTGGTTATTTTATGTTTTGTTTTTTGCTTGTTTTCTATAATTTGTTAGTTTTGTTTCTTACTTTTCTGAGGACCCCCCCTCCAAAAAAAACCACTGTTACCCTGTAATAGAAACTGCTGCACAAAATAATTCATGAGTCTCACTTTTAACATGAATGCATCAGTCTTGGTGACTATAGAATGTTCATTACTAGCCATGAATTGCACATGCTTTGTGTAAGAAAATGAACCAGCTGTCATATAATGTAACCCAGTTCTGGACTAAATGTTAAGACAAGCTAATAATACACTGATTAATATTCAGACAATTCCACAGCCATTGATATTCTTAATCTACTGGACACTGCCCTTCTAATATTACCTATATTACATTTGTTTTGGAAAAAAATCATTCTGTTACTCATTCAAAATTTCTCTCCTTTCTCTCATCCATAACTTTTGAGAACTTCCTGTCATCTTCACTGCCCATTTTTTTCATCCTTTGTTTGCACCATCATCCTTAGGATAGAAGCCAATGGACAAACTTTACACCTAAGATGTTTTGCTATATAGGCATTAATTTTGGCAATCTACCAAAAGAATAAGAAAGTCTAGATTTTCAAATCACTCTGAAAATGCCTAAATCATGGAGCAAATATTGTATCACAAGATATTCACCTTTATGTACCTTGAAATAATTACTAAAATGATGTGTTTGTAACTCTATGTTTGTTTTGCTGACACAATTTATTAGTAAATTTAAAGGTATGTATTTTAAAAAGTGTCAATAATCATATTTATATTAATATATGTTTATGCATGTATGCATGTATTGATTAACATATGTACAGATAGGCACAATGTAAAGGTATTGTGCTCTTTGATGTTAATTATCTAATCTGAGAAAACCAGCCACTGTATATTTCAGTGACTCAGTTCTTGCCATATATGCACAAATAACGATTTCTATTTTATAAGTATTCTCTAAGTTAGTGTTTCAGTAATAACTTCCTATTTCTGTTGAGCCTAAATTCAAAATTTGATGAATACACTTCAATTATATCTATTTTAGAAGCCTTGCACAGTTTATTTTTAAAAAATCTATTTCTTTCATTGATAGTTATTTGTGGCATGGTTATAGTAAGTCTACCAAATCAGTGATTGTCAAGTACTCAGGAATCTGTCAGTCCGCATAAGGGTACCCATCTCAATCAGAACAGGGACATGACAAAGAGAAGCATTATGCCTCATTAAATGATATTACAGATGCTGCTGTGCTCTAATCTGTAATTGAAAATAATTTCAAAATCACATAAAAATGGCCTCCTGTGAATTTTCAAACACCTTCAAATTTTGACTGGGTTTAAGCATTTAATGATTTCATTATACAGATAACCCAGCCAGCCAGAAAGGCTCTCTCCATTCTTAGAGGGAAGCAAAAGTACTAGGGAGAAAGAAGGAAAGAAAAAAAAGTAGTGATTCTTGAGGGTCTATTTGGGAATCTGAACTTGGGAAGAATTTTGCTGTGAGAAGTGATGTCTGAGGCTGCAAAGTCGTCACAGCAGGGGCCTTGTTTTTGGTACTACAGAGTGAGCACAATTAGTTTATGTTCATTTCCTTTTATTTCTGGAGGTGTGTGTGAGTGTGTGTGTGTGTGTGTGTGTGTGTGTGTGTGTTGTTCCAGGTGAACTTGAATCACATCCAGAACACTGCAGGATATTTATATTATCCCTGCAAAATTATATTATAGGAATGGTAGGAAGAAAATCAGAGCTTTTGAGTTTCTAATTTTGATGGAGGGCTGTAGAAGTTGAAGAAGGCATTTTTCAAAATCAGGGCTTCTCAGGACTAAAAGATAAGTCCATCATACAAGAGTAGCATGGAGTCTAGAATAGTCCTTTGCCAGAGTTTGCAAATCTACATTTCAACTCTTCTACTCATGGCCCGTGCCACCGTGGACAGGTTATATTACTTCTCAAGCTCCTTATTTTGTAACTTATGAAATGAGAATAGTAATTGTAATTATTTCAGCAAACCACTATGAAGATATAGTGAGTTAGTGCAACTAGAGTGCTGAGTGCAATATATAATATGTCCAAAGGGCTCAGTAAATAACTACAGTTAATGTGGTATTTCTCACTATTTATTATAAGTAAACTACATAAGCTCTTAACTCATTAGATAGAATACATACTTGCTCCAATTTTCACCTTCTAATTGTGTCATTAAAAATCCTTCTGTATTTTTCTAGATGTCATTTTACAAATTACTTATGTTTAAATATTCTTTAGAAGTAACAAAAAACTATCAATTGGAAAAGAACCTATAAAACAAAAACAAGGATCATAATCAAATAAAACATAGATTTTTAAAATAAGCATATGCACAAATTATTTAAAAAGATACAGGACAAGAAAGATAAAGAAAGAAATAAGCCAGAAGCAAGAGAAGGTGAAGGCTGATAAAAATGAGTGACCTTCTTCCAGAGTATATCCTGGTAGTCTTAAGTTCATTATATCACCACAATAAAGAGGTTTTCATTTAATTAATTAATTATTTATTTTTATTATTTACTTTAGTAATTTATTCATAAATGGTCCTGAATGAATTATGCTTAGCTTTGCATTTTATTGAGGGAGCAAACACATAAATTCTAATGATAAAATATGCCTGATATCAATGCAGGGTGAAGTTCAGCCTTTCCAGTAATAATTTTTCACTCTATTAAAAACTTTGCCTAGAAATATTCATGTAAAATAATATAATAACAGGAAGGTATGAGATGAAGCGCATTTCATTTGTCATTACTTCTTCAAGAATTTGAAAACACTTATGTGCTTCTGCAAACATATCAAAGCCTGTATCATCAGATGTTAACTTTAGTATAGTCTTCAATTTTAGAGTTTTAGCATCTTCATTTTTTGACATCTTATTTAATTTTAGTTTTTAATTAACACATAGAAATTACATATTTTATACACTATATTCTCATCTTACCCCCAACTTTTTAAATGTTTTTCATTTCCACTTCTACAAAACTATATGCTCATTTTTCTGTTTAAATTATGAAGAATAACAAAAACAAACCAACAACAAAACACAAAAGCATACATACATAAGAGCACACATGCACAGAAACCTCACAAAACCACAAAAATTAAAACACAAATATACAAGCAAGAGACAAAGAACACACACACACACACACACACAGTCAAATATCATTGCATTTCTTTTGTGTTGGTCAATAACTCGTGGGCATGAGGCCTATCCTGAAATTTTGTAAATATACCCAGTGGGACACCATTGCAGAAAAATATTCTTTCTTTTTCATAGGATAGATATTAATTGTAGATCTCTTTTGGTTATGAGAAAGGGCTCATGTCCACTTCTAATCTCACGCTGGGACTCTGTCTGGTTTACACCTGAGTTTGAAACAGGGTATCACAATGTTACCATGGTTGTCCTGGAAATTACAATGTATCCAGATTGATCTTGAATTCAGACAAGCCTCCTGTGTCAGCCATTCAGGGTGCTAAGATTACAAGCATGAGCCACCATACTCAGTATATATAGATTTAAAAATAACATAAATCGCTCATAAAGAGTAAGCTAAAGATATTAGCAAATTAAAGTCTATAAAAATTTTTGCAGTCCTAATTGCAAACCAATTATTGTACTTTATAAACTATTTGAAATAAGAATATCAGAATTGACTCACCAAATAATGTTAAGCAAGAGAATAGGAAAAAAAACAATATACACAGAATAGTAGTTTGTAGTAATAAAATAAATCCAGCTTGTAGAAACCATTTAGTAATAATCAGAAGAGTTAAACAGGATATGAGCCAAAAAATTACAGACATGCTTTCACAAAACTCAGACACAGATAATCTCTGCTGGGAGTCATTTAAAGGCAACAATTACTAGTCCTATCTACCTTTACTGCATTATTCTGAGATCCAGAAACCCCTTAAATTCTACCAGAAAAACTGTTTGACAAAAAAAATGAACTGGAAAGAAAGGATGAATGGCTTTCAGTAAGACTCACATACTCATCTTTCAAGATCAACTTGTAAAATAAATTGCTTCATATTATGGTTATCAATATGATGTACTCTCTTACTGTCTTAATTGAGTTGGGTTCATTGTTGATCAATAAATTGTGATCAAAGAGTTGAGACACTCTGATTTTGATCAAGCTCTGTAGCTGGCTGTGAGTCTTCATAGCTCTCTAATTTATGATGGAGGTACAGATATCCAGGGAGGATGCATGAAGACTCTCCCTAACTCTCTACATTATTGATGGTAGTGAGCGTATTCGAGTTAGGATGTGTGCAGGTGATTGAAGAAGGGCGGATGAGTGTATTTCTTTGTGGTTGAGTGTGTGTGTGTGTGTGTGTGTGTGTGTGTGTGTGTGTGTGCATGAAGATGGCAAGTGTGGGATGAAGATATTGCAGTGTCTTATGAGGGTTATCAAGGAAAGTGACAAATACCTATTTCCCATACTGAATTTAACTTTAAAGTGGACCAAAGAAGAGAAAAGTGGTCTTCCCAAAACTGATATTTAAGGCAAAAGTTATTAAAATTTTGATACTTAAGGAATGTTTTTATATAACCTTATTAAAATATTGATATTTAAGAAGTGTTTTAAAGATCCTGTTTGATCTTATACATGATTATCAGCAAGGCTCAAAAATAAGTCAGAACCACAGGAGTTTATAACATTGTGGTGTTCATTTCAGGAGTAGCTACAAATCTTCCAAACATATATATGAAGGAACAGAGACCTTCAAAATGTTCAAGGGATGCTGGGCTACTTTAAAAAATGCATTAGAGCCATTGAATTCTCCATCCTCTTGTGGAGATTCACATTGGAAATTAGCCTATTAAAAGCTTTCAAAATTCTTGTGGTGAAGAAATGGGCACTTAATCCACCATGCCTAAACTTATTTCACCACATAATCTATTCGAAAAGTATCTGTAACAGTCTGCAAGAGGGTCCCAGGCACTCCACTGAGTTCTCTAATCTTTGCCTTAGAGTAATAACCTGCAAGGAATATTCAAAAATATTCTGCTACTAAAGTAAATGCTGACAGCTAATAATTACTGAATGCCTACTATATTACAATCCTCTTGCAAGTCATATTGCCAGTGTTTTCCACCTCCTTTTGATAGTAATTTTGTGCATTTATCTTATCACCTTCATGTTGCATATTACATAGACAGAGATGTGACTTAAATAGAAGGAGGTTGCATAAAATCAAGGAAGATGACTTAGATACAAATGCATTGCTTAATGCTAAGGTAGTCTCTTATATTCTGTGATAACATACCAGTTGATTATTAAACTAATGCACAAGTTCAAAGAAAGAATATTTTAATGATGCTTTGATCAAAGGAGTCTAAGTAATTTCTATTATATGTACTACACTTTAATTCTTCCCTTCTCTCCTAATCAAGTTTTGTTCATTTTAGTTTAAATCACAACACTTTGAAGTAAGTCATGGGTCTGCATGTGTTGTGTTTAATTTACCAAATGAATATATGATCATTTATATTTCCATAAACTGTCCTTTTGCTTGATGAGGCATGGATGTTTAAATTGATTTGTATGAGATTCAATTTCCTTAAAAGAAAAAGATGTGGCCACAGAGCCATTACTGATGAAAAAATTATCTACATAGTACTGGGAGAGTGATTGAGAATTTCTTAGGTTTTTTTTTTTTAATTTCTTTTGGTTAGTGATTTTGAACACTGATAAAAGCTTTAGGCAGGATGGCCAGAAGTGGTATGCTTGCATAAAAAGTGAAAATTCCTAATCAAGTACTAAAGAGTCTTATATCATTATTCACCATAATGTCTTATAGTCTTTTCATCCATCCTTCCATTCTTTAGCACTTTTTCTGTGTTCCTTTAGAATGACACACTTCTCTTTACTCCCCATTATTATTATTCTACAGTGCAATGTCAACTAATAAAGAAGTTTTATGGGTCTCAAAGCTGATTGTCCTCATGCCATTTGTCCTATTAAAATTGCATTATCAAGTAGAGACCTATATTATAATGCTAAAGACTTCTGATGTGAGACGTGAGAGGGAACCAGTATTCAAACACTATTCTGAGGCACCATAGCCAGATATTTATTTTGTTTCACTGCAAAGCAGAAAACATGGTCACACTAGGGCTCTGTTTATATCAAGAATTAAGAGAGCATTATGTTGGATAACATGCTTTGAAAACAAATCTATTAGATCATTAAGATATAATAAGCATAAATGGATAATGACATTGGCTATACATTTGTTATTTTAAAATTTCTACAAGGACTCTTAAATGTGCCAGGAGTATAATTCTTCAGAGAAATGTGACATGTAAAAATCAGAGATAATAAAAAATAAATGGAAATATAGATGCGATTCCCTGCTGAGATTCTAAATCCTGTGTGTGTATGTGTGTGTGTGTGTGTGTGTGTGTGTGTGTGTGTGTGTGTGTATTTTATGACAAGATGGACTTGTTGGAATTCCAGGCATGACGCACACAGCCAGGCTATGCATGTGTGCACTGACAGCCACAGGTCTTTCAGGCATTTGACTGGATACACAGGGGTTTTCTGACTATCATGGCACTCTGGAGCCTGGATATAATTGGAAATGCAGTTGGCAAGGGATATAACTTACTCCTGTATTTTAACTATCCTTTTTTATTGAGACAAATTAGCTGAGACTATTTACACCAAAATATGTATGAATAAGCATATATTGAAAAAGAAAATGTCTTGATTAGATTGGTCATTTTCAGGGCTGGGCAGAAATTAGAAAATGCCATCAGATCCCTTGGAGTCAGAGTTCACAGGCAACTGTGTGCCACTGAACATGGGGGCTTGCATCCAAAGCCTAGTCCTCTAGAAGACCAGTGAGAGTTCTTAATTACTAAGCCGTCTTTCCTAGCCTTGCTTCTACTTTCACATCCTACATATAATTTTCTGTTTTGTTTTTTTTTTTTTTTTGTAAAAAACAAGATCCACAAAAGATGGTTGGTTATCATGTGATATTTATCTTTCTTAGTCAAGATTGTTTTTGCTTAGTACAATAATCTCCAATTGCATCCATTTTCTTAAAGAAGACATTTCATTCTTCTTTATAGCTTAATAAAAGTGTGTATTGTACATGTGTCACATTTTATTTATCTATTTATTTGGTGAAAAACACCTAGGCTGATGCCATAACTAGGCTGTTGTGGCTACTGCTGTTATAACATAGATATGTATGCATTTATGTGATAAGTGATATCTAACACTCTTCAGATACACTCAGAAAGGCAAAAACGTCAATCATGCTGTAGCTTTAATTTAGATGTTTTGGAGCAGAAGCTGATTTTCATAGTGTCTAGAATAATTTTTCTTGGCCCAAGCAGTATGAAAGATAACCCTTCAAATTCCAAAAGCATTTGTTGCTACTATTTTCTTCTTAATGATTGCTTATATGATTGTAATGAGAAGAAATTTTGGAATTTGCGTTTCATGATGATGGAATCTTAATCATTTTTCAAATTTACTGGGAAGTTTTACTTCATCCTTAAGAATTGTTTGGTCTATTATTTACCTAATTATTGAGTGGATATATGTTTTTTTTTATTTATTTTTAAACATTTTCTTTATATTTTATGTATTGTCAGTTATAGATTAGTGACTGCTTTTCCCACTCCATGGGCTATTTTCTCACATGATTGCCTCTTTTTGATATTGATTTTTTTAAATTTTCATATAAGTTCATTTGTCAAGTCCTGATTCAATTTCCTGAACTACTAGAGTCATTTTCATAAAGTCTTTCCAATGCTAATACATTGCAAGAGTTTTCCTACATTTCCCTCTAAATTTCTCTTAAAGCTCACATTATGATCTTTGATCAATATGGAGTTGATTTTTTTAAACAGACTGAGCAATCTGATTCCTTTCATATTCTTTGACATACCTACAACTAGTTTTCCCTGTACCATTTACTGAAAACACTATTTAAACATAAACTTTTTTCAAATTTAGTGAAGCTGAAGTGACAATAGGTGTGAGTAGTTCTTTGTGTGCATGTGTTTGTGTGTCTGTGTGTTTGTGTGTCTGTGTGTTTGTGTGTATTTTTTTTGCCTCAGTGTTTATTTTGTACCAGTACTATCCTGTTCTGTCACTACTTGTTTCTCTAATATCTTAAAATATGGTATAGTGATGTCTGTTTCATTGTTCTGTTTTCTCAGGGTTGCTTTGGGTATTTACAGTCTTCTGTGCTTTCAAATGAACTTTTGCTTTTCTATTAGTGTGAAGAATGTCATTTGAATTTTGATGAAGTTATCAAGCCTGTAAAAAGTTTTGTGTAATTTTACTATTTTTATGATATTAATTCTTCCAACTTGTTTTCACAAAGGGTCTTTTATATTTTTGTTTCTTTTAACTTCCTCTTTCATCATTTTAAAATTTACTTTTTATAAATTTATTGTTTTCTTGGCACAGTTTATTTCAAAGTTTATTTTAAGGGTATTATAAATGGGTATTACTTCCATATATCCCTTTCTGGATATTTATTATATTTTTTTAAAAGAAAGGTTATTGTATCTAGGAGTTTAGTTTTATAAACAGCTATTTTGAAGAAAGAATATCAGTTCTTTTGTTTTTATGGTGGAGTGTTCAGGCTTTCCCACCTGTAAGATGATATGGTCTGCAAATAATCTGGTGCATTCCTTTGCTAATTCTGCCCTTCTACTTCATTCTTGTTCCATTACGGATTATCTTCATCTAAAAAGATACTTTAACAGAAACATATGAGCTGCCATTTCACCAATAAAGTGATACTAAAGATTTTTCAGATTTAATCACAAAATCAGCACCCAAGGAGGTAAAAGCTAAGTGCTTAATCTCTTTAACCTCTCTCTCTCTCTCTCTCTCTCTCTCTCTCTCTCTCTCTCTCTCTCTCTCCCTCTCAATCTTTCTCTCTCTTTCTCTCCTCTTCCTCTCAGTGTGTGTGTGTGTGTGTGCGTGTGTGCTTGTGTATGTTTTTGTGTGTGAGTGTGTTTGTGTATAGAGCATGCTGCAATGCAATTCTGCAACTATTATTTATAGTATACTATATTTCCATTGGATGCACCTGTCTAGTTCCTGTTTTACATGTGTACATACTGGTGCACTTTGGGGAACTTTTTGCTTGTGGAGGAGTGTGAACATCTGTATACACATGTGAAGCCTTGAGAACAACCTCAGATATCATTACTCAGGTGCCATCTGTGAAGCTTTTACTTTTGTATTTTCTAAACAGATTTTTGCTGAAGCTTCGCTGATACCTATACTAGCAGAAGTCCTAAAGATCTCTTTGTCTCTGCCTCCTCAGGATTACAGTTTCACACTTTTTAACATAGGCTCTAGGTTTAGAAATTAGAGCCTCTTGCTTGCTAGGCAAGACATTTAACAACTGTGCAATCTTCTTAGTCCTCCTATTTTGTCTGTGCCAAAAAAGATTGTTACTTTATTACTAAATCCCAAACTGACATTAAGTTAAGCATTGAAAAAAAATCATACTAGTTTATGCCAGAACAAACTGTATCTGAGACTATTGCCTGCCCTCTGCATCGAAGGGCTTCTGGCACTGAAGTGGAATGGATATTCAGAGAAAAAGGAAAATGTGTAAAATAGTAGGGCAATGTTTTCAAGCACACTCACAGTTCAATTTGTGTGAAGCATCACTTTTACAAAGTAATATAGATTCTTAAGCTGTAATCTAATAATGGAAGATTGAATTCAAGAACATAGAACTGAAAAAAAAAAAACCAGCTTCAATTCTATTCGTCTTGACCTATAATCTTTTAAAGACTTAGAATAATGGATGAAAGTTAGGCGATTCATCCTACAAAGCAGTAAAATGAGAAAGATGGTAAGAACTCATTTGAAGTGGGGAAAAGTCCATAAATTCTGTAATTTGCTTAAATGCCTTTCATCTGATGGACATGCTACATGTTTTCTGATGTATCCTTTAGGGGATAACCTAGTTAATATGCATGTAAGAACTTTAATAATCCTTGATGCCAAAGAATATGCAGTGAAAAAAAAGTATGTATTAATGCTTCAAAACAAAAATAAAAACAAAAACACCCCTCCAAAACCCCATGCTTTTCTGTTGAATTCCAGCAATATTTCAGTTTGGTTCAGGTTTTAAGGCTACATCAGTTTTTTTCCCCCATATTGTTGCATTAATTTTCTGTGGTTCATCTGTGATAGGGGAAGTTTGAACTGGTGTAAATTAAGATTCTTCTAGCTTTGATCCCATTTAGTGGTTATCATAAATAATGTGGTTTTTGTTTTAAGTAGAAAAGAAGAATGCCACTGTTTTCAGCACACAGATGGTACTATTGAGCTTGGGGGATGGTATTAGGAGCAGAGCCACACTACCTCCCTATCTGTTAAAGAGTTATATCTGTCTGCAGCACATTGTTTTTGTTGGTTTGTTTGATAGCACTATCTTCTTAGGTTGGAGGCATGATCACATTTATTTTGTTCTCAGGATGTGATACGGTTTGCATTGTCCATCCAGCACATATAACTGAAGTGAATTGTCATCTTCTTCCAAAAAAAAAAAAAAAAAGGAAATTCAAGGTTTAATGTATTTTTTGACACTTTTGTAGGGATGTGGGAGTGATTGAAGTAAAAAGTCCTAGCAGAACTCTCTGTCAGGAAAAATGTGAGGTTTGATGCTGAGTCTCTGACCTACTGATTCCTTCCTGTGATCTAGGCCAACCTTTCTTTTGCATCTGTGTAGCAAAGGCATTTTTGATTTGTAAATATGACGTCTAGGATTCCTTGCATCTACTGGCTATGAGACATGCAATACAAAGAAATAGCAGTTCTGTTTGAATATTTTTTTCATTGAAGAGATTTAATTCTATATCAGAAAAGCAATTAAGCCAAATGCAAGGACAGGATTAAAACAAACTAAAGGACATAAGGAAAACTTTCCATTAAAATGAAAGAGAGAAAGTAAAAGAAAGAGTACAACACAAAGTTCTTTTTTAAAAGTATTTATATCTAAGGTTGCATGTCTTAGCTATGGTAAGTAACTATTGCTAGGTTAAAACTCCATGACCAAAGTAGCTTCCGGAGGAAATGCGCTATTTAGCTTTTGCTTCAGCATCACAGTATCATTCAAAGAAGTGAGGACACAAACTCAAGCAGGGCACAAACCTGGAAGCAGGAGCTGAGGCAGAGGCCATAGAGGAATGCTGCTTACAACCTAGCCCATCATGCTTGCTCAGCTTGTTTTCTTATAGAATCCAGGACCAGCAGCTGAAGCATGGCACCATGCACAATAGTCTAGGTCCTCCCCCATCAATTTCTATTTAAGAAAATGCCCTACAACAGATCTTACTAAGACTGTTTGTCAGTTTAGATTCCCTTCTTTCAGATAACTCTAGCTTGTGTCAAGTGACATGAAACTAGCCAACATAGCCCAATACCAAATACAAAATAAAATAAAATAAAATATAGTCATTCTTTGAAGATTTGGATGGTGCCTATCAAACACAACTGAGTCAAAAGTTTGGGACTATAACTCACTGGATATATAATAAAGTGGAAGATTTTCTGTCTTTGTGTATTAAAGCTCCAAGGATCCTCAATTTCCTTATGTCTATGGAATTATTTAGAAAAATATGAAGTAGTGTTTATAATATGCCTTACAAGAATGAGCTCCAGAGTTACTGAACTCAGAAATCGTTCACTGAGCTAGATATGGTGTAGTGAAGGTTTTATTGTACTAGTCAGTCTATTAAGTTTAGCATTAAATCTTATGTCTGCTATCATGTTTAAAGCCAGCTAGTCTCTTCTTTTTGAGACATTCCATGAAGTATTTATTTCTATCTAGGTCTACGGTCATTTGTCATTAATATTCTATCTACTGGTTAATGGCCTGGAATATCAGCAAATATTTTGATGATTTTCCAGAGAATAAGCAAACATAATATTATCCATCTGACTAAACTATATACTGCATATTAAACCTTATTCTTTTTACTTTTGTAGACTCTTAAGCATCATGTGAATGAACATCCAATTCCCAGTTTAGAAATGGCCACCACTGGGATAATTTTAATGAATACTCAAAAGATCCAAAGAAGTAAACGCCTTTCTTCATTTCTGCTGAATATGAATATTCCATTTTTTTCATAGGGATTACTTTTTTACAGATGCCACAGAATATGGTTTCTTTCTACAGTTTTGTTTGCAGAAAAACACTTCTGAAAATAATTAATAGAATGCATACACTACATTTTTTGGAGTGCTTGTTCTTCTTTGTTACAGCACTTTTTCAGTAGATGTTCATTTTACCCAGCAATGCTATGTACTTTGCCTATCTTGTGAGAGTGAACTATCAGGTGAATCAAAAGTAGGAACAAATACAAAGTCTTGGATATTACATGCTCAAAAGAGGTAGATAGTAAGTTAGGCATGTGACTTTGCAGACATCTTCCTGCATCAGTGTGTAGGACAAGAAGTTAGGCATGTGACTTGGCAAGTCTAAGCACCTATATCAGTTTGTGGGATAAAGCTTATACTTTTCACAGTCAGAAATGCTATGGAAGCACAGTTAAATGATTTTATAAAAATGCTTAGAAGATAGAAAGTATCACTCAAAAGAATGCTTATTGCCGCGGCCGTCTCTCTAGCACCTGAGATGGCTAATGATACAAGGGTTCTCATTAAACCATCCTGTACTTGTTTATTAGGGGAGTAAATTTTACTTGCTAGCCAGGTGATCATTATACTTGAGGTCTAGTTTTCTTATGAAACAGTCCTACTATGTACTATTGCCTGGCCTTGAACTCTCTACTGAAACCAGGCTGGCCACAACTTCACAGAGAACAGCCAGTCTATGCTGCCCCAGAGGAACATATACCAGCCCACAACGTGAACATTAATTTTGATTCAGAAATGGTCTTCTGTTACTCACAGATTCTTATTGTCTTGCCAGAGGAGAGTATCCAGGCATCTTCCCATAAATTCATTATAATAAAGAACAAACAGCACCTGACAATCAAACCAGATAGGCCAAAATCATAGGCCAATAGTCCAGTCAAACATTAGAAGATTCATGCATACATTTAGATCAATTATATATTTTTGCCAGAGGTAGTTTTAGTCTTTTAAAATAAATTCTTTGAGCTTTCTGATTAAGAATAATAGGTTAAATTGGATAGTTTTTCCCTCTAATAATTGGAAAAAGACAATAAATTAAATGGACAAAAACACCATGATTATTTTAAAATACATCAGAAAAATCAGGTTCTAAAGAAACTAAGTAAACTATATTCTGCAAAGGAATAAGAAAGAAAAGCCCATTTCAGCCTTTATTCCTAATAGAATAGCACAGAGTTGGGGACATGAGAAGTCAAACCTCCAGTAAAATTTAATATCAGTTCGGTTGGCATGCTGATGCTTCATGTCAAGGGTGCATTCACAGAGAAAATCTCCACTCACATACACAGTATTTCACAGGCCTTTCAGTGAGGACAGAAAAGGCACAAGTAAAAATTGTGTGCAGGGGTGACAGATTCTGGGTCTCAGATTTTCATGTGCCCAGGAATATGCTCTACCTAAGGCTAGGTTAAGGTGAAGAGACTCTGTCTAGCCGACAGGAAATCTTAATGGTCTCAAGGTATCATCTCCTGCAAAACAGCAGTTAGGCTGGGCGAAGCTGCAATAAGGAAAGTGTTACCTTGAGGAAAGCTGTGAGGAGTATGAAGACAAGAATTTCTAAGTATTCCAAGTACCCAGAATAATGCACGTGGGTGGGAATGAGGGCTGTTGGGGTTGGAGATTAGGTAATACCAATGTGAAGTAGTAGGTATGCAGAAATGGAAGAGACAACAAAATTAAATGGTTTGGAATTCTGATGGATCTGTCACAGTGACTATTAGTGTTTCCCAAGTCATTCTGTACATATCTGTACTGTACCGTTGAGGATCAGCTCAAACTAGCAAATAGAAATGAATTAATCTAATGTTAATGTGCAGAAAAAAAAAGAACTCAGAGCAGTCATTCACAAAACAAAAAATGCCAGAATGAAGGAAGAATGAAAGAATTGCTGCCTGGAAGAAAATGATCAATAAGGAATGACAAAGTCACTTTTAAAATAAATGATTAGGCAACTAAGGGAAAGTACACTGCACACAATGGCACACTGAGCCACAATTAAGTAATAATTATTTTAAAGGTTGCTTAATGAAGAAGATGAATAATAAATCTCAAATTTACAAATAATGGTATTTCTTAGAGACAAAAATAACACATTTTATAAGAACTATTACAAACTAACCCTTTGAAATTTCAAAAAACAAGTGATCATTCATGAAAGAATTTACAGTTCTTTTAAAATACGTATGAAACAGATTCAATTCAGTAAATATATGTAAATTAAGACAAAAGCCAGAAAAATTAAAACCCTACAAGTATCTTAGAAAGTTATTTCGGCTCCTAGATTGCATAGTGCCACTTTTAGAATTATATTTTCAAGGCAAATCATCAAAAAATATAAAACTGCATATACATCTAATTATTTCATGCAGCATTGGCATATGGTATTATATGTCATTATATATACTATATATACATTAAATACATACATGTATGTATATATGTTTAAGATTTTTATACATTGTATATTTGCCATATTCATCCCTCCTTAACTTCACCTAGTTCACCCCTCACTGCATATACACCTCACTTTGTGTTCTTTTTTTTTTTTTTTTTTTTAAAGAAACAAACTCCAAAATAGCCTTGGAATCCATTTGTACTGCCAAAAACTTTTCACTGCATTGTCATCCACCAGGATATGCTGAACCTACTCATAGCCACACCCATAAAAATTGATTGACACTATTTTATGTAGGAGACAGATTCCATGCTGGAAGTTTTGTCTGACTTGAATTTGTACAGATATGAAAACACTGTAATATCAATCAACAATGGACACAAAAACAATGCTCTAATATAGTATCTTAAAATTAATATACAATAAGCAACCAGGTCAGCCATTTTTCAGTCTACTCTTTTGAAGTGTTTTCAAAAGAAACAAAATTAAAAGGCAAAATACCCAGAGAAAGAGCATTTTTCATACGTGGCAAGGCTAACATACATACAGATACGGATGACACACATGTATACATTTTCATAAGACCTGCACAAACTCAAACTAGACAAAATCCAAGCATAGAGGACAGGGAACTGGGCATAAAATCTCACCCTTTTGCAGGAAGATATTTGCCATTTTTATCTGCTGGGAGACGGAATGTGGTGGTTGTGAGGGGTATGGGTGAAGTGGAAACTTCTAGCTCTTTGGAAAGTTAGTTATGTCAAATGATGTTTTCCTGGGGCACACAGGTATTTTGTGAAAACAAACACGTAAAGGACTATTGTCCTGAAGCAGACACAGGAGAAAGGATGTTTGGATATAGCGAACACATGAAAGGACCCAGAATGAAGGAGTATAAATATGGCTCAACAGACAATAGAAGATGAGCACTGAGCCTTGGTTTGGTTTTCTCTGCCTTGCTATTCTTCACTAAAGAATAGCATGTATTAGTTTACCTGACATAGCATTGTTGAGCTTAACAATGCTAAGTGGTAATGCTGTCTTTGAGAGAAACTCACCCATGAACTGCTGGTGCTTTTCCTGTGGCAGTTTGCCACTTGTAGGCCTGTTGGTGAGCCTGCCAGTATTTCTAGCATTGAACTATAGCTGCCTGGTGTTTGCTTGCTGAAAGGACTAGATTGTAGCTGTGGACACATACCTGGTGTCTGCCTGACTAGAGGACTGGACTGTAGCTGCTGAATCGTATTTGGTGTTTGCTACAGGACTGAACTGCTGCCAAGTATGATCCAGCTCACCCCGAAGAACATAATGCTGGACAGGACCACTTCACCCACATGCTAAGAACCTTTCTCTTTTACTATATCTGCTGGGTGGTGGGCTAGGGAAGAGGGTGAACCCTTATTAAAAATTGGTTACAAAAAATTTATGCCTATAGGAGGGAGTAATTCTTTTTCTAAGGACTGACACTGAGAGTATTAACCACTCTCCAGGGAGCCTCTATGCTCACCAGCAATTTCCAAAACATTTCTAACATAACTCTCTCTCTCTCTCTCTCTCTCTCTCTCTCTCTCTCTCTCTCTCTCTCTCTGTCTCTCTCTCTCTCTCTGTCTCTCTCTTTCTCTCTCTCTCTTCTCTCTCTCTCTCTCTCTTGTCTCTCTCTCTCTCTCTGTTCTCTCTCTCTCTCTCTCTCTCTCTCTCTCTCTCTCTCTCTCTCTCTCTCTCTCTCTCTCGTGTGTGTGTGTTTGGTTTGGTTTTTTAAAAAAGTACATGAACCTGAGTAGATATGAAAGTGGACAAGAACTGGGCAAGAAATGGATAAGGGAAGAATATAAGTGAAGTATATTGTGTAAATTCAGAAAAAAAATGTCATTTTTTTAAAAAGAAAATGTGAACCCACCACCCAGCAGATATAGTAAAAGAGGAACAAGCATTGAGGGCCAAGCCATGAATATGTTTGCTTACAAAGTAGCATTTTAAATTTCTAGAACTGTAGAAACTTTATCAATAAGATGCAGAAAGGGTATTTCCTGGCTATGTTTGATATAACTTAGCATAAAAACAGAATAGCAAAAGTCTAAATTTGATTTTCAAAAATGGAATAAATAGAAGTTATAATTAAAACAAAACAGAAAAACACAAACACACCCACATATGTGCCTCTAGTGGACTGTTTCATCAAGCCTTCATGACAAAAATTAGTCTTAATAAGGCAGTATTCTCTCCATATACACTATGTTTCTCATTTTAACAATGTATTTTAATGCTCAGGTTCTCTAGTGTAAGTTCTTTCTCAGAAGAAACTCAGCCTATATATGGAAATCGCATTATAGAACAACACTATTTCAAGTCCCCAGATGAACTCAAATTTTCAGAAAGGAATTGATACTAAAGCATTTAGTAGTAACTAGTTCTCCATTACTAAAATGTTCAGCATAAGGACTTTTTCCAAAGTTAAAGAGCTTACCTTAACAAAATAGAAAAGCTTACGACCATAATACTAGTCGAACCTGACAAATAGGATGAACAATAAACTACACATGGCATTTTTAATTTTCTTATGCAAAGGTTTAAAATTAATACAATTTATAATTCATGATGGGAAAGCACCCTTCAGATAGTATCCATCATTTACATGGTATGTTAATATATAGAAAGAGAAGAAAATAAAATAAAATTGATGACAATCTTTGCTTATGTTTGTTTCCTGTTTAAAATGTAAATAAATGAAATAACCCATAAAAATTTTTAAAATGCAATTTCAAACTGATGATTCAGAATTTCCATCACTTAGAAATTAAAAAATAAAAGTATCTCACTACGATTAGGGTATGCCATACTTGGTTATCAGTTCAAATTTAGATTAATCACATGGTAAGGTCTCAAACCAAACTATAGAGCTCTCTGTTTTATGCACATAGCATAACAGCTATGTGCAACATAGCTACAACAACAGCCTGCACTCCTATTTCTCCAATAATCTGAATCTGAGGAGTTCTTTATTCAACCTAGGAAAAGACAAATGTTCCCTACCATTCAGCGACTCAGAGTCATAGGAGCGATGGAGTCAATTTAAGAAACATTTGGATCTATGCTTTTTTCTATTATTAATTAAATGAGTTAACAATTCCAAACATGTGTACATTGCAATTATTCTCATCCCTATTTTCTCCTCTTTCTTGCTTACCCCAATCAACACCACTGTTCCTTATTTACTTGTTTCCCACATTCACAAGTTTTACTTTAGTTTTTTGACCGTCATTAAGCCATCTTCATATATATGTGTTGGCCATGACTTTTTCTCATGTCTGCTCCTCATACACTGTTCTCAGTGTTCTTTTCCCCAACCAGCTGTTTCTTTTCAAAGTTTTCGATCATAGAATACTCCATTTCTACAAATAAAAAAAAATGGCCTTAGGCTCCAGTATTCCTAGCAGGTATTATAAATTCTAATTGTTTTATAACTCTTTGGCATGAATACAGCATTGAACACACAATTAGTTATATTTACAGGTGTCACAGTTATTCTCAGAATCTACCATGTTCTGCAGAAAGATCAAATCTGGGCAATTGTAATGCCTATTGTACCATAGATTTTATTTGATTATTTATTATTTTATTTTACCATATATATATATATATATATATATATATATATATATATATATGCATATCTTGTGCTCAGTCAAAAAAAAGTTTTTTGGATTCTCATATCTGATGAGTCAGAGTAAAATTATTGTGATTTCTCAAAATGTAATTCATAACCATACAGGGAATTTTGAAATGCTTATCATATATGCATGATTACAAAACTTGCACCATCCACTGAGAGGAATTGAAATTCATTAGAAAAGGAAAACTAGTAGCAGAACCAATTAAAAAGACAAGAAGAATATACTGAATGATGAATTTATCTTTAACACTATTCATAAAACATTGCATATTTTTTTCAGTTTGATTTGTTTATTTTAAAACTCCACTGGGATTCTGACTAAAAGGATCATTATTTTGGAAAATTCTCTCTCTCAGATTTATCTCTCTCTCAGATTTACACACGTATATACATTTCCTTGGTTGTTTTCATTTCCCTAAGCACTTCCAAAACTTTCATTATGTCCAGGTCATAAGATGTAAAATGTGTATATTGTTAACCAGTTATTCATAACCACTACCAGTTATCCACCTACTGGATAGTGTATTTCAAGATTTTAAGTAGCTATCCATAGTTGTGCAGAAATGAAACAAATTGGTCCTTCAATTAAGATTTTTTTCAAATTTCAAAACTCCACATTTCACTTCTGAGAAACTGACATAAAACCCTAGAGGCAGGAAAAAATATACTACTGCGAAAATGACAAACAAAATTACCATGTATTTAAACACTTCATAGAGGCAATTCCACTCTGTCTGCATTAACTGAATCCCTTTGAAGTAACAATTAAATAGAAGTGAAGAGATTTTTTTCTATCTTTTAATTCTCTAATTAGTGAAGAAAGGGAACTTTATCAAGATCTCTATATGGTAACAATAGGATAGCAAATAATCCTGAAAGTACTTTATAGTGTTTTATACTTTACAATTTCCACATTAACTTAGTGTATATATAATTTATCTGTAGACAGGTCTTATTTTTTTTAACTACAGTTCATAGCTCTATGTCTGAAACACATAAAGTAAGCCAGATCTAGGTCAGGTATCTCAAGAGACAGTTAAGAAATTCCAATAAATGGAACTTCTTTACATCCTTCAATAAAAACTACTTGGTTCCATAATTCACTCCCACCCACCCCTCTCTGCACTAACTTGTAACTCTAAGATTTCAAAAATGCCAACTTTCCAATTTATTTACATGTTTAGAGCTATTGTACATGAGAATTCATGTATTTTTCACGTGCTCAAAAACATTCTACATTGCTTGTTGAAGTTAGAAGACAACTTGTAAGAAGCTATTCTATCCACCTGACACAGAGCTTTGGAGGTTACATCTCTCCCGGCCTTACATGTACACACCTGCATAAGTACCCACCAATATGAAAACAAATACAAACATAGAGAAACACATGCAGAAATATCCTGTAATGTTTTCAATAAATACAGATGGAGGGGATTAAATGTATAAATATTTATAAATAAACAAAATTAAGATTCTGTTTCTAGAGTAATAAAATAGAAGAAGTTAAAGCTTATTTACAAAACCGTGCTTTTTAAATTACTCAAATGTCTGCTTGTTTCCAGCTGTACTTGGCCAAAATGACATTGATCTTGTGTAGTTATTAAATAAAGTACTCACCTTCTTTTACAATACCACTGCACCTGAAGGCATCACTTTCTATTAGCCAATATTCAACCTAACACAATTGCAAACTTGCTTTTTCTAATAAAATTCTGGTTGTCGAGATAACCGCTGGCCTAACACTTCAAAGGATGCATACCTGTTCCCATATCTTTCCAATATCTCAATGTATAAGTCTATAACTAGTCACATTCTTTAAAAAAAGCAAATCTTAAATAATATATTTAGTGGCCACTCAAATGTTTTCTGAATTTGTGAAATTATGATTTTTATTTTATTAAAAAATTTTACATGCATATAATTAATATGCATTGATAAAATCTATTTCCAATTCTTCTTCTTCTTCAATTCTATGCTTCATCACTTTTGTATCTAACATATCTCCTCTCTCTCTCTCTCTCTCTCTCTCTCTCTCTCTCTCTCTCTCTCTCTCTTTCTCTCCTCCTCTCTCTTTCTCTGTCATGAAGAGTCCTGGACCCATGCATCTATAGGCAATACATCACTAGGTGGACTTTGTACTTCTAAAAGGAAGAGACCTTTAAGGCAAGAAAAGAAACAACTTTTTTCTAATATTAACTTGTGTCCTCAACTCTGTTGCTCTTGGACCAGAGAAGGGAGTACCTCTTAAGTTCCTCCATGTAAAGGAAATGTTTTGCTTTCCCCCAGTGCAGATACGCAAGGGAGTAAATTAAGCATGGAACTTCCAATCAACCTCTATCTTTCCCATTATAATCTTCAACTCTGGGTTATTCTTCAATCTGGAAATATTTATAATGACTCTTAGATATTGCTTTTTCAAAAGTCCTGTTTAAGAAATGCACATAATCTTAAAAACAGAATACTTGTTTTCTCAAACAAAGCTCATGAATAGTATCACTTTCATTTTGACATACAGATTACTTTTGAGCCACTTCACTGCTTGTCTGAATCCAAAGTACCTCGAAGATGGGAAACAAAATCACAACTGGAAAAAGTTATCTTCTAACATAAAAGTGTGAGAAATTTAACTATGTTAGTTTCTCTTGCTATATAAAAAATTAGAACAAAATGTTTAGCTTTAAACAATGCATATATATATATATATATATATATATATATATACAGATACATCATATACACATACACACATACACACACACACACACACACACACACACACACACACATATATATATATATATATATATATATATATATATATATATATATACACTCATACACACACACACACACACACACACACACACACACACACACATGGTCTCACTCACTGTTCCCGAAGGTGAAATCTCTCAGAATCTTTTCACTTTTATCTTCTGCTCAGAATTTTACAAGAATATGGCCAAAGTTTTGGCTGCAAATATAAGGTTGCTTAAAATCCATGTTCTCTTCAATTTTTTCCCAATGTCATCTGGAATAGTAACCTTTCTTTTACTGAGATATAATTTTATGATCATGTCAGTTTATTTTTTAAAAAATCGAAAGGATTTATTTTGCTTTATTGTTTTAGAGAGGTAGAGTCAATAATGGCAGAGTCAGCATGGCAGCAGGCAGCAGGCAGCAGGCATGGTGGCAAGCACAGAAACTGGGAGCTTCCATCTTAAACCGGCAGCACAATGGAGAAAAAGTAAATTGTGAGTGGTGGAGGTTGTCTTGATTTTTAACTCAGTGGTTAAACCTCTTAAGCCTCCTCTGACACCATCATCAAATGAGAACCAGGTGTTAAATTATATGCCTTAAGATCATGTAAAACAATACATTTTACATACTGCCACACCTTGTATTTAGACCACTTTAATGTTTAACCAGCATTTAAGTGAACAATGTAATCAATTTAAGTTTGTCTTCTATTTCCTATGCCATCAGATTTGCAATTTGAAATTATATACTTTTTTATGTCCAGAAACTGGAATGATGTATGCGTGTGTGTGTGTGTGTGTGTGTGTTATAGTAATCATTTGCTAAAAGCATACAACAAATAAAAAGATGCCTTAAACAAAATAATCCCATAAATGTTAGAAACAACATGTGTGTAATGGGCAGTAACATTTGTGTGTGGTTTTGAGTGTCATTCTTTACTTGTTAGGCTCAGTATATTAACATTTTCTCTTATAATGTTGTCTGGAGGTAAATAATCTTAGATAGATAGATAGATAGATAGATAGATAGATAGATAGATAGATAGAATTTTCTATATATATTTTGTGTGATAGCCAATAAATACAGAGTAAAGCCTTTTGTACAAGATAATCAAAGGCATGGGAAAAATCATCAGATACAAATACACAGTAGATAACTACAGATAATCCAGTAACCCCATTGTAGACAGTCAAAGAATACAGTAAGAGTAGTGGAAAATTCAAATTTGGCCTGACTCTTGTTCAATGTATATGAAGATTGTTTCATGAAACATTGATATATATGTGTGACTATCTGGAGATTTTTTGAATGTGTTAACTAGTGAAAATAGTGACAAAATACAAGCATTCATATGTATATTTCTATAAATAAGTGGTTGAAATAAAGATTTTGGGATAAACTGATTGATGGATAGGTATATATAACTTATTCAAAAAAGCCTAGGTTAGAGTTCATGACCATCATGATTGTGCATATGTCAGTAGAAAGGAAGCTAGTGAGAAAGCTGCAACTTATACTTAATTCTTAAGTATGACATAAGGGTGGAGAGCACTAACTGGAAAAAGCATAAACTTTTGAATCCACAAACTTAGCCCCACTACCATATATCCTTCAACAAAGCCATAGCTTTTAATCTTGCCAAAACAATTCCAATAACTGTGAAACAAGCTTCAAGTATATGAGCCTATGGAAGACTATTCTCATTCTAACCAAACATACTACTCCCTAGTCTCCATAGGTTTGTAGACACATCATAATTCAAAACTCATTTAGCCCAACATCAAAGTCCCAATAGTCTTTCATGCTTTCACCACAATTTAAAAGACCAAAATCTTAAGTCCGTTCTAAAACTCAAAGAAATCTTTTAATTATAACTCTCCATTAAATAAAAAAGCAAATTATTTGCTTCTAACATATAAATGCATAGAATACACATTACCATTCTAAAAGCTAAGTAAGGAGACTTAATGAGGAAATACAGAATTGAATCAAAATTGAAATTCATTTAAGAAAACTGAAAACCTTCTATCTCTAAGTCTGATATCAAGGGGCTGATATTACACTTCCCCTTCAGCTTCACTGAGTTCTATTTTTTAAGCTGGTTCCATACGCAGATGCAGCTGTCCTTGGCAAACATCCCTCAGATCTGACACCATCAACACTTTTGGGTCCTCAATCCAAATATTACCTTTACAGTTTCAGACAAGACTTCTTCAAATCTCCATACATGGTTTGCCTTGATACAGCCCTGGCCTCAGTGGCTTTCTTTAAACATAAAGGAAGTTCCCATATACCTTTGTTCTTGTATCCAAAATAATTTCAAATCTAGAACTACACGTCCATCACTGCCAAGTTATGGGGCTTGCGTAGGATGGAATTTGGCTTCTCCTTTCACTAAATTTGCACAAACTTTGCCTTGTTTCTTTTTAGGAACAGATAATTCCTTGGGCCGTATATTTTCAAAAAGTGCAAGATAGAATGAGTGTGGTTTTTCCCCAAAGGTATCACTGTTTTTATATAAAGTCTCACTCTGTTTTTTTAGTATACAATGTGGTCCCAATATTACATTGTAGTGTGATCATTTCCTCATCAAATTATATTTTATCTTTATGCCCTACTTGGTCTTTTTCATTAATTTGCATATGGGTGGTCAGTAATAACCAAGGAACAGAGTCAATATTAAATAGTCTTCAAATATCTACCAAAACCAAATAAAAACCAAAAAACAAACAAAAACTAAAACAAAACAAAAACAACAAAAATCTCTCTCCAGTTTAGCCTCAAGCCGAATCTTAGAACAATAGCAAAACTTATACACATTATTTGTCAAAATATGACAAGAATTGTCTCTAACACAATTGGTAATATTCTTTTCCTCCAAAACCTCTCGAGCTAGGCTACCAAGGTGCACAGTACTTTCAGCACATTTGTCTTCTAAGATTTTACTAAAATAGTGGATTAATCCCTGCTTACAGCTTTCTACCACTATCCCACCTAATCCAAAGGCAAAGTCTTTGAAATTTCTCCAAAGGCAAACGACGAACCAAAGAAACCTAGAATGGCCTGGACTTTTACAACCATACCTCACTCCTAGTATCAGTTACTTTTCTATTGCTGTAAGGAGACACTGTGACCAAAGCAACTTACAAAAGAAAGCTTTCTATTTATAGGCTCAGGGTTATGTAAGTTTAGGGTTCATAACTATTATGTCAGGAAACATGGTAGACAGAGAAGTAGCTATGAACTTATGTCTGATTCTCAAGAGAGAGAGAGAGAAAGAGAGAGAGGGAGGGAAGGAAGGAGAGAGAAGGGTGTGAAAGGCAGAGAAAGGGAGAGGGAGAGGGAGAGGGAGGACAGGGAGAGGGACAGGGAGAGGGAGAGGGGGAGGGGGAGGGGGAGAGAGAGGGAGGGGGAGGGGAGGGGGAGGGAGAGAGGGAGAGGGAGAGGGGGGAGGGGGAGGGGGAGGGGGAGAGGGAGAGGGAGAGGGAGAGGGAGAGGGAGAGGGAGAGGGAGAGGGAGAGGGAGAGGGAGAGGGAGAGGGAGAGGGAGAGGGAGAGGGAGAGGGAGAGGGAGAGGGAGAGGGAGAGGGAGAGGGAGAGGGAGAGGGAGAGGGAGAGGGAGAGGGAGAGGGAGAGGGAGAGGGAGAGGGAGAGGGAGAGGACATGCATAGGGAATTGTATGTGCTTTTGAAACCTCAGAGCGAATCTGAAAATGATATATCTCTATCCACAGGCAACACGTAATACTCCCCAAACAACACCAACTGGAAAACAAGCATTCAAATATGTGAGCCAATCAGACCACTCCCATTCATTCCTCCACACAGTAACAGCTGCCTAACTAAAGTAGTGACTTAAGAATAATTTTCTAATGTATTACAAGAAAATAGCAAACTAACTTCGGAATCTGATCTTCAGAAATCAAAATTGAATTTCCAAGAGCATTTACATTGAATTTTGTCCTCCCAGTTAGAAAGAAAAATTATTCTACATATTGGACTAGCTTCCATTATCCTCCATACATCTACTCTTCAATTTTGTCCATCACATTGTAGGTCCTGGAGGGCTGACATTCAGTTTCTTCATGACCTTAGTCTCTTGATCTCTGATATCTTTCGGGATACTACCAATGGAAGGCATGAAAAGGAATTTCAAGAATTTGTAGAAGGGTAAGATCAAGGAATTGATTTCCTCACTCTCCTATTGAAGAATTATGACTTGTTTTCTATTAGTGAAGATCAAAACTTGTGTTGGGCAGGCTGTTCCATAAACAACTCTCTCTGGGTTCCAACTATCATTCTGTACTTCCTTCATAGATAAGCTGGTTATTTCCACTATAGAACATCTAGAAAACGTCTGAATTGCTCTATACCTTGCTAAACCACTTGGAATGACTATGGCATCTCTTTTCTGGCGACAGACAAGCTGTTAGTTTTGTTTCTTTCTCCGCCATAATTTCATATTCTGCACAAAATGCATATATATTTTTGAAAATAAAAAGCAACAAATAATTTTCAAAATGTAATTTTTAGGAAGCAATTTAGGAACACTTAGGAACTTGTATTTCAAAACAGAATAGCAATGGCATCTCAAGGAAGAAATTCATACCTGTTGATACTTAGACACTCTGTAGCCCCTTGGGGGCTTTGTGTAAATTGTCTCATTTATGCAAAGGTCATTTTCTATTTCCCTATTTTACAGGTGATATAAATCAGACTTTGTTATACACCAAGCAAGTAGACACAGCAATCAAAGATTGAACCACGTGAATATAATCAGCTGGTAAATTATACACATCAATAAAGAAGATACATTTATAATCCATGAAGAAGAAATTTCTTCCTCCTCTGGAAAGGTATACTATATTTTCTCTTTAAAAAGAGTAAAGAATTACTGAGCAGGTATTACACATCTCACTGTCCAGCAAAGTACTTTAAGAAGCAGTTTTGTAGTAGCAGTAAGTGCATATTATTTGCAAACATACTATTTATTTAAATCTTTGATTTTTGGCTTGAAGAAACTAGTAAATGTCTTAGATACCATTTGCATATTATGGAAAATAATATCTCTGTCTCAGGATAGCTGAGGTGATATATATATATATATATATATATATATATATATATATTCATTATATCTATCTATCTATCTATCTATCTATCTATCTATCTATCTATCTATCTATTCTGATGGAGTACCTAGATAATATCAACATGCTTAAAGTTATATCCTATCTAATAACATTTAAATACTCCACCAACTTAAGCATTGTACATAAATAGCTTCATCACATACAATGAAATAATAGTAGTTATCAAAAGAAATTTCTCATATATTACAATAATACATGTTATAATATTTCCATATTTGGGTGCTCCAGACTAATGAAGATGTAGCTGGAATATCCTAGATACTAATGAAACAGGATGTAGAATAGAACATAATGTGAGACCATTAACAGATCAATACCAACTTGGTATACAGGACCACATCCAGCCAGGTGATCCTGTTTGTCACCTTCCTGATATTACTCCGTGTATGATTTAAGTTATACAATAATATCTCTTAAACTCTCTGCCAGGAAGGAAATCTAATACATTCTAATGGAAATGATATTACATTGGAAAAGATAGACACTGGCATATCACTTCAATTAAAATTACCAATATATACATTTTAAATACTTGATATTAGTTCTTTGTGACTTTGTCATTATTCACCCCAATCCCACTCATACAGCCCTTCCCTCTTACCCACCCTCCACTCTTGCAACCCCCCCCCACTAACACAGAGAAAAATCTCTTTGTGGAATCTGTAGTGTGTCACAGTATATCCATGGTGTTCCCTTTTGTCCACACTTCTTTGCTTGCAAATGTTCATTGCAGTGACTCATTGGTCTGGTTCTGGCTTCTACTACTCTATCAATGCTGGAACCTCACTGGGACCCCTCTTGGATATCCTGTTGCTGCCTTGTGCTGTGGAGATCTTGCAAGATTTGATGTATAAAATGGGCTCCTTCACTCAGTCCATCAGTTCATTGATTGGGTAGATGTTGAGGTGGGCTAATTCAAATCCCTGGTTCTGGGCCTGAGAGTAATAGTTACTCATCATGCAGAGAGTATCTGCATACTAGCACTCATATTCTCATGCCCTCAGGGCTAACTCCCCCAAAACAACTGCAACAGATGTTCAGCTCTGCCGTGCTTCCCAGGTAAGGTGAAGGGTCGGGTCTCCTGCTCTGCTGACCCCACTGGGGCCAGCTCTTCTGCCCGCCATATGTTTCAAGGGGCAAGAGCTGTCCTTCTTTCCTTTCCCCATGTTGCACAGGGCAGACAAGTGGAAAGACCTGCTCTTTCATGCATTTGCTCTTGTGGCTAGCCCACCAATGTCCTTGTCATCACCATAAGGGGTCAGCTCTATTCTGCTGCCCAGGCAAAGTAGAGGGCCTCATCTCCTCACTGGTGAAAGGCAGGATCAGCGCTCCTGCTGTCATAACCCCAAGGCCAGGTATCCTACCTGGTGATGTAGGTGATGCTGCGCAAAAGTGGAAAAGGGGGTGTGCCTACTCCACCACAGGGAAATGAGTGGTAGTGCCGGGGAGGTATCATTAGACCAACCTATAGTATAATTCATCAGATACTGTATTGACTACTCTTCTTTTTATATATGAATATATCTGGAATAATTAAAACCAAAAATTATGAGGCAGACATGAGAGGAATGTTGTATTAATTTGAAGTGGATAGTTCTACTATCTAAATTTTTGAGGTAGGACGGCACACCTATATTCCAGATCTATGATCTTGTATAATATATCTATAAGCTGGGGAATTCCTTTTACTGGAAGCCTGTAAAATGATGGGGATAAAGGAAGCTATTTTTCTTTGCCAGTTTTCTTTACCAAGTCCATTCTTCTGCTGGCATTAGAGTAGATGTCTTCTGGAATCTCTAGTATTCTGAAGATGACATGAAACATCCACAGACATGGACTGAACAACTACTTTTTTCTTGGACCTTCTGGATCATATGCAACCATTTTTGAATTAGCTGGATGGCATTCTATAAGTCAGTCTAATAAATTTCCTTTATAGGAAATTTACACTAGAGAATCTTACACCAGAAAATAGTGATATAGACACTGTGTACCATTTAATTGAAATAGAATCTCCTCAAACATTGAAAGCAATTCTCCAACCATGCTAGGTCCTCTGTACAATGAACTCTAGGATGTGCTTGTCTCCAATTTTAAAGTACTGTAATTAAAATCATGTATCATTATAAACAACATTTTATTTTATTTTTAAATACGTGAATCCTGAGGATCAGACTCAGAACACTGCAAGATGTGTCAGTGAGTAAAGGCACTTGGTGCTAATCATTATGAAAATTTCTATTAAGAATAAAAGTACTAAACTACCAACCAAAGAGTACACATGGAGCAACCCATGGCTCCAGATGAATATGTAACAGAGGATGGCATTATCTGGTATCAATAGGAGGAGAGTCCCTTGGTCCTGTGAAGGCTCGATGTGCCAGCATAGGAGAATGCTAGGGGGATAAGGTAGGGGCAGGTGAAAGGGTGTAGGAGCACCCTCATCAAAGCAAGAGGAAGAGAAGGTGGGTTAGAGGGTATGTGGAGGGGAAACCTGGAAGAGGGATAACATTTGAAATGTAAATAAATAAAATAACCAATAAAAAAATAAAAGTGATGGTGAAGAGATCTTTGAAAACTATATAACCTAAAACAAAGGTTATTATGGCGAAAGTTCAGTGAAATTGTACCATTGGTTTTATGACGATTAGTTCCTTTTCTGAATCCCTTGAAGTTATATCTGTACCACATGGAATTGCCTATGTCAAAAGACAGGTTGGGAGACTGATAGTCATAGATCCTTGTAGGCATAATAGTTTATATACTGTGTAAGGTTTACCCTTATGTTATTCAAATGCTATTTTCTCTGCTCTCATATCTTGTTCCAATCTTTACAAAGCATTATAATACTTATTTTTTTATAGTATAGAATAGAGTTTATTGAGAGCACGGAGAGGGGAGCCAGGAGGGTAGTGGAGGCAGAGAGAGAAAGAGAGAGAGAGAGACAGAGAGAGAGAGAGAGAGAGAGAGAGAGAGAGAGAGAGAGAGAAACAAAGAGAGAGAGAGAGAAGCAGGCATAGAGAAATAGAGGCCGGCCATGACCACGTGGAGAGGGGAGACGGGACAAAGAGGCAAGAGAGTAAGAGAGAGAGAGGGTAAGAGAGTAAGAGATTAAGAGAGTGAGGAGGGGGCAAGCACCATTATAATACTTATTATAGCAAGAATCTTTTGCCTCAAATCTGTTTAAACAATTGTTACCATTTATTCCTTTCTTTGTCAACAAATGCTGATTAGCCAATGGCTGAGCAGAATAAAGAATAGTGCAGAAAGTCTGCCAACCAGAGGAAGGAGGGAGGGGAAAGGGAACATTAGATAAATGGAAAGGTGGAGAAATTGAAGCCATGCAGAAGGGATCCAAAGAGCCAGATCAATAATATGCAAGTATCATGGGATCAGTTTGGGAGATAGTCAGAATACAATAGAAAGTAAAGTTTGATAATTTAACTACTTAACTACTGAGATATGGTTTTAAAAAAACATTGATATGTGTGTGATTATTGGGGAATAACATAAACTAAAGAAATACAGTCACTGGATTAATTCACTGATAATATTTATATTAAGAATAATTCATATATATATATATATATATATATATATATATATATATATATATGTATACATACACACACACACACACACACACACACACACACACACACACACACAGTACTCAATTTGGTACAAGTTAAGAGTACAGTTATTTCTCCCCAGCCCCAGGCTCCCAGAAATGGGACTCAAACTCAAAATATATTTATAAATACATTGGCCATATAGCCATATAGCTTGGCTCTACTCTGACTAGAAACATAAGATATCCCATTTATTTTAACCTATATCCTGCTATGTGTCTGGTTACCTGTGCTCAGGTACCATGTTTCCATATCCTCACATCATCATGAGAGGGCTGATCTCTCATATCTGGCTCTATCATAGAATTCTTTCACCCCCAGGATGTACCACCTTCCATTTTATGCCTAGGCCATAGGCCACAGGCTTTTCAATTTACAGGTGAGGTATCCATTCAGTACACAAGTGTTTTCTTTATAGCTCCTATCTAAAATTGTTTTATGATCTTAGCTCTTAAAATCGCCAAAATAAATATTTGATATTTGGACCCTGTTCTACTCAAAACGTTTGAATAATAAATATCAGTGTGTCAGAAGATATGCACACACCTCAGGAACAGTTTCCCTTAAAACTCTGGGCAAAGACTTACAATTCTTATGAAATCTCAGTTCATATCTCTAAATGCCCTCTATAAGTTAACTCTTAATCTATAATAGTGTTTCTCAACCTGTAGGTTGAGACTGCTTTGGGATTTACATATCAGATATCCTGAATTTTAGATATTTATATTACAATTTATAAAAGTAGAAAAAATAGTTATAAAATAGCAACAAAATAAAGGTAATGTTGTGGATCAAATAGTATCATATACTTCATATAATATGAAATATTATATATAAACTTAGAATAGCATATAATTCGTTTAAAAGTACCAACACAGATGGAAATGCATCCAGTACTTTAACAGTTCTAAAAGTTGGTAGAATTACTCAGTACAGAGTTGAAGGTCAAGGTGTTTTTGTACTTCTGCTTTGTGCAATGAATCAGAATGACTGGCTTTTGGTTCTACAGTTGCTACTTAAATAAGATGTGGAATCTGTCAGGAGAGTTAACCTCTTTCAAACACAACTTGAACTTACACTATAATAGAATTGAACTAGAAGAATTCTTGGTCACCTTCCAAATGCAGCATACAAATTAAAAATAGTTTTGCCGTACTTCTATACTGTAGCACTGCTGAGGGGGATGATAAAAAGAAAGTAAAAAGATATTGTTAGTTGAGTTTTTGAGCACATGGCTTTGTTTCGTTAAAGTTAATTCTACAATTTTTAGTTCAGTATTGAAACTAAATACCTTTATTAAAATGAAATATTTATGGCCACAAAACATAAATCAATTATTTACTTCTTTTCTCATTAGTAAAATGGGGATAATAATCACTTAGCCTTATTGTGGTTAAAACTGATTCAGAATATATATATAAAAAAAAGTACATTGAACAGGTGCTCCAGAAATGTCAGTGATGTTATAAATGATGCTGAATCCATACTTTAATTAAATGCTCATAGTTGTATGTAATAAAATAAGAGATTCATATAATGATATAATTCCTGTGTGTTTGTGTGTGTTTGTGCATGTATAATTATGTGTGTTAAGACCTTGATCACAGTGAGATTTACAGTAAAACTGACTTTTAAATAACCCCAGCTCTTATGCATAAAGCTTTCTATCATATAGCACATGCTGAAACAACTATCAATAATTTGTGACAATAGGAAGTTTGTGTTTCTCTTCTTGTCTACACATGTTTTCAGCAGATTTTTCCATTTTCAGTAGATTTCTACACTATTTATTATGGTTTACTCATTATAACCAAAGATGATGAAACTTTCACCTGCCTCCAGAGAGTTAAAAAGTACTAGGCATAACTGAAAGTGCTATTTTAAGTAGCCTTGGCAGAGGAACTTCCTTAGTGGAGTGTAGAAAATGGTATGTAAGCCTTGGCAGAAGCTCTACACATTGGTGCCAAAACTGACAGCACTTAGGTGAACAGCATGTCCTGCTTCTACCATATAGTGAAATGCTCTGTCAAACCTTGAGACTGGGCATACAGAAGTTCCATATGGCCACCAGAAAAACAAAGATGTGAAAATATCCCCAGATTGACAGCAGATAAATCCATCTGAGTCCAAGAATTTGGTGTGGCAGGTGTCATGTGAAGATCAAACCCATATGTGACCTCTAGAGTGATGCTTCTCTAGGTGCTTATCGAAAATAACCAATTCTGCACATCTGTGAATTCCTTCAACAAACAAGTGAGAGAAAATAATCCTGCTTTTTCAGTGATTTATGTTCTCATGATCTCTCCAATTGACATAAAAAATTAAGAAAATGTTTTTTTTCAGTATAACAAAATGATTATAATGATGGATATGAATGTTCTGATTCTAATGGTAAAAGTGCTAACACTTTGGATGAAAATCTTAAAATCTTAGATAAAAAGTTTGCATCACTATCCACTGAAAGTTTTAGGAATAGACCAGATAAAGAACAGATTCATGACAAATTTTCATGAGAGAAAACTAAGATTGCCTCGTGAATTATATATCAGAGACAACAAGCAAGAACCTAAGAAAAAGTTGTGTCTGTTTCATGGTGGGCCCTTGATTGCCCTCTGACTCCACAATACTTTCAAATATAAGATTTCTTAATTTAAAGAATTCCTTAAGATTCATGCTCTAGGAATTATAACATCAAAAAACTATAAAAATATTGAGTAAATAACATTATATATTTGAATATCAGAGTACTGGCAAATGATTTATTTGGTGTCTTTTGGCAATATACCCAACTCATTTGTATTATAAGCAGAATTAGAAGTGTACCCCACCATGGCAACCTGATAATTTTTGAGACTAAAGTAGAAATCTGTAAAGTAGTAAAGTCTGGTTTCTTTAGTTGTGTCATGTGGTGTTTTTTAAAGTGACTGTCTATGAGAGGATGTATTGTAGAAACAGACATGTGGGAGGATATCCTAATGAAAACAGTCACAGTTTTTTTCTAAAAGTTACCTGTAAAAAGAGCATGTATTTTGCTTTTGAAGATATTTGAGAGGACACTTGATATTTGCAAAGAGTTGGGCCAATGGGTGATACTGTGGCATTGATTCATCTTGCCACTTTTTGATGATCTTCTTTGGGTTTTGCTGATGCTGGTTTTAGTTGACAATGCTGTGTTATTGGTTCACCTTGCCTTTGCTGATCATTGTTTGTTGTGACTTTGTACAGAAAAACTCACCAAAATACTTGTATGATATTCCTGCAGCTCCTTGCCAATTCTGCAAACTCAGGCCAATTGGCAGAACCTCAGTTTGCTGATTCATGAATGGTGTTTCCTATTGGATTGAGCTATTGCTGCTGATTTGTTCACATACGCCTTTGCCCTATTAATTTTTTTCACTGCCTCTGGTGGGTGGTTGGCTAGAAGGGAGACTCAAGTGTTTTAGAACCCATATTAAAGTAGATTTTGAAAAATCAAAGCCTACAGCTGACTAGATAAAGCATCTAGATTATATATCCCTTTATCTTAGACGTATAGTGTGACATGTTCAATAAAATTGTTTAATTATTTCTATGCAAGCACATATCTTAAAATCCTTTAGCTCTGATTTATGACAACAGTGTGTATACTGCCTGTGGAATCTTTCATTACTTTATTATTTTCTGCTTGCATAATGATTTACTTCATCAATATTATTTCTAATTAATTCCCATTTAGGAAAGAAACTCTGACATACATGATGAAAAATAGTCTTCTCTTAGGCTCTAGTATTGCTATACTCACTTACTCTGACTAATTCATCAGTGTGATGACTAAAGGCAGAAGAACAGCACTGCCACTTTGAATCATTCAGACATATTAGAGGGTATGACAGCCATGACCTCATAATTGAGGAGGCAGGGGCCTAACACCAGGTAAAATATGTTTTATTCATAAACTTGGATACTCAAGAGGAATCTAAGAGGTATAGAAATGTGTACACATAGGCTAATAAAATTATGAGCTGTTTCTCAGCAAATATAACACTAACATATGAATTTAGATCAGTTGATTTAATATATCTGTATTTCCCAAGACTTCATGTCGGTTCCCACTACATTGTCACTTTGCTGTTTCAGTCCGTTCCTCCTTTACTTCACCCTCTGCACATAATGTTTCTGTAGCTTAGCATTTCCTAACATGGATAACTGCTAGTTTTGTGAAGGTACAGAAAACTTTACCTCCATAAATACTGCCTACAAACTCTAAGACAGAACTTATTGCTCCTTCAGTTTCTAAGTACTTTTTCGTAAACCTATATAAAAGTGTTTAGCATGCTGTTTGTGGTCACATACCCAGCACCTGGAATGATGCCTAGCATACACTGCAAGGTCAATAAATATTTGTTTAGTAAATTAACTGCATTTTAGTGACTTATACATGGCCTTTACCATTTTGTGTACATTGTGTTTCTTAAAACATTAGATGACCAATTGTCAAGAAATCTGAACCAGTTATTGCAAAATCCTGAAAATTTTATTTTATTATTAATTTTATTCCTAGGAATTAAAAATTCTAATAAGATCCAATATCAAACTTTCATATTTCATTCCCATTCCATTTGAACCTTCATTTATACTCCTGGAGATGAAAGGAACCCATGACTGTGGTGAGAGCTGTGTCTACACTCGTTTGTCTCACTAATCTACCACTTCTGTTGTTTGGAGAGGAGTTACATGTGTTCTCTAATGGGTTGAAATTCCATCCCCATTCTGGAGACATTTAATCTACTTGCTAAGAGGTAGAACCTTTGGATGTTGATTGGGGTTGATATGGTCATCAATTTGGAGGTCTTGTGATTGAACCTTAGGGATTGTATAGAAAAAGTTAAGAGCTCAGAAAATACATATCCTCACCCATGTCCCTGGTCTCTTGCTATAAGATGCTCTCCATTGCCTGGAGATTCTATAACACAAAAGGTTTTAGCATATTTGGCTCATCAACCGTCTACTTGCTAAGTGCCCCCTCCTTTTTTTTTATAATGTGTTCAGTCGGTGCAGTTGAAAAACACATTATATTACATACTCATTTACAATCAAGTATTTTTTATTTCTGTCCTTTTGAAGGAAAGATTATAGGTAAATAATTTTAATAGGTTTTATGTCATTTGGAACAGTTGCAAATTTTTTGATATTTTCTTTATTCACATTTCAAATGTTATCCCCTTTCCCGTTTACCCCACCCCCCAGAAATCCCCTATCCCATTCCCGTGAGTGAAGTGTGAGTCCTACATTCATGAGGGTGTTCTATCACCCAGCCACCCCATTTCCAACTACCCCTCTGGCATTCCCCTATACTGAGGCATCCAGCCTTCACAGGACCAAGTGCCTTTCCTCCTATTAATGCCCAACAAGCCAATATTCTGCTACATATGTTGCTGGATCAATGGGTCCCTTTTTTGGTTGGTGGTTTAGTTCCTGGGAGCTCTGAGGGGTCTGGTTGGTTGATATTGTTTTTCCTGGGAAGTTTCGAACCCTTTCAGCTACTTCAGTTCTTTCTCTAACTCCTCCACTGAGGACCCCATGCTCAGTCCAATGGTTCGCTGGGAAAATCTGCCTCTGTATTAGTCAGGCTTCGGCAGAGCTTCTCAGGAGACATTTATATCAGGCTCCTGTCAGCCTGTACTTGGCATCCACTTATTAGTGAGTGCATACCATTGTGTTCTTTTGTGACTGGATTACCTCATTCAGGATGATATTTTCTAGATCCGTTCATTTGCCTAAGAATTTCATGAATTCATTGTTTTTAATAGCTGAGTAGTACTCCATTGTGTAAATGTACCATATTTTCTATATTCATTCCTCTGTTGAAAGACATCTGGGTTCTTTCCAGCATCTGGTTATTATAAATAAGGCTGCTATGAACAAAGTGGAGCATGTGTTTTAGTTATATGTTTGAGTATCTTTCGGATATATGCCCAGGGGTTGTATAACTTGGTCCTCATGTACTATGTCCAATTTTCTGAGGAATCACCAGCCTGATTTCGAGAGTGGTTTCCTTTCTTCTTGATATCAGGAACTCTCAGGGGGTATGCAAATATTACTAAACCATACTATAGTGGGACACATTCTGTCTGACCTCCTATCAACTTTAATCTCAGACATTGTTTTAGGTTGTAATTCTGACATGCACAGTGCTTAAATCTTCTTCATAGAAACTGTCACCATTAATCCAGTTCCTTATCTACATACATACGAATGACGATGAGTGAAAATTATCTATTACTTTTGATAATTTCAAGAGAGAAAACCTCCAGAGCATTTTCATGTTTTTATAATTCCCCCAACCAACCCATTTTTTAAAAAAAACATTTTGTATCTTGCAAGGTAGAAAACCCTACACATACATTCAGCTGATACTCAATAAATGGCTAATAATTAATAGGTACATCAATAATTAAGTATAAGAATACCTTTATAAACCTGAAGACATTTTTATAAATTAGGTATATTATTGGTACCAACAGAGATACTATGATAGAATTGGGTAATAAATATTAATGTTGATGGTAGAAAGAAAATCACAGCTGTTAAGAGAGTCATCATTATCTTTCCTCAGTTTCTCTAGACAGGCTAGGTGGACAGAATGTAACAAAGATGACCTTTCTTGGCACACAGAATCCAAGGGATTCAGATCTCCCCCATCTAGAGATTATAAGTCTTAATATAAGATTCCTTTATATCTTTCCCTACAAGTGTCATTTATAATACATTTTAATCACCCTCACTCTTGTTTACCAGTTTTTCATAATTATTTTTTTCATTTATGTCTCTTTCTATATTTTATTTTCAAATTGACAGTCATCAACTCCAGGGTCTTTCATACTTCAGTAAATTGTATAATAACAGCCTTATATTTAAAATGTAGTTGAGTAAAAGTGGGGCTTAAGTGTAGCATAACACTGAACATATAAATGTGGAGAAAAAGACGACTTTCTGAGAATAAGATAGTTCTGTTATATTGTGTATGGAACTTACTGATTGGTGCTGAATCAGTAGCCTTAAATTAGAACTTGGACACTTTTTAAAAAATTTATTAATAATTTTGTTTGTTTGCATCTCAAATGATATCCCACATCCCAGTTACCCCTAGACAAGCCCTATATCCCACATCTGTCCTCTCTCCTCTACCTCTATGAGGGTACTCCCCTACCCACTCTTTCCTGCCCCATTGCCCCAGCATCCCCCTATGTTGGTACATCAAACCTCCACAGGACTAAGGGCCTCCTCTCCCATTGATGTCAGACAAGACCATCCTCTGCTACGTAAGTATCTGGAGCCATGGACCCTCACTGTACACTCCTGGGTTAGTAGTGTAGCTCCTGAGAGTACTGGATTGTCCAATTAGTTGATATTGTTCTTCCTACAGGTTTGCAATCCCTCTCTGCTCCTCCAGTCCTTCCACCAGCTTTGAGATGGTTGTATGGGCCCATGCCTCAACTAGTGCCCATACCTATCTACTGGAAGTGGTCTTGTAGAGTGAAAAATTATAAAGGCCATTTTATGAAATATGTGTAGATTTCTTTGCCCTTAGACCTTGGGCAGAAAAGTGCAGATTCCAGAACGAGGAACTGAAAATAAGATTTCAGGCCTTCATACCCCAGGATACTTGCTGGATGAATTACATTCCTCAAGCCTCAAGCCATAGGCCCACCTATGGGTGGAAGAGGCCCAAGGCAGGAAGACACATTCCTGACCATAAAAAATAAAAGCCATCTAGGTGGGGCTGTGACTGGAGGAAGTGAGAAATATTTTGTAATTACGGTATAGGGGACAGTGACTTGGTAAGACCACATTTTTTAGAAGAATGAGTGTGCAGAGTGATTTTCACATGACTGTAGATCATTTGGGCTAGATTCCTCTAAAATGTCCCACCGTTCTTGGTTACCCCTCCCTCCCTTGGTCTTCCCAGTGCTATGTTCAAAATTTGTAAAACAACCAATCATGTATAACCACACGAAAGAAAATGCCTTCCTTTCCCCACCCCATGCTATAAAAGACCCCTTAGCCCACCATTCAAGGCCAAACCTTGCTCTTGGAGCTAGAGAGCTTGTGGTTTTGACTGCCGGCTAACTTCCCTAATAAAGCCTCTGCTGATTGCATCCAGGTATGGTTTCTTGTGATCTTTGGGTGGTCGTGATTTCCTGAGACTTGAGGAAGGGTTTCCCGAGTATGGGGGTCTTCAGTCTCTACAGGTTTTATTTCCCTTTCAATTTGGACATTTTAAAAACTCCCTAACCTTTTATGAACCTGACTAAAATGTTTTTCATCACTCATGTTCTTGATTTTTATTTAAAGATTGTAAACGGTATCGTTTTTTGCACAAACCTTGGCAAGATTCAAGAGTCTGCTTGATCTGTCTTAACAACAAACTTAGGTTCACTTCAAGTGACAAATCTTCACATTTGCTTTCTGTAATATGTTAATTAAAACCTTACATTTGAATTTGAATAATTGTCACTGTTTGTCTAATTATTTTTCATGGAGACCAACCCTGCTCTCAGAATTCTATAGTAGAGACTAGAGGAGCAGATGCTTGTTTCTCCTTATGAGTTTTAGCTCTCCCTCTACTTCCTAACCACAGGTTATATTCTAATAGATCCAGTCAGACTATCTGAAGAATTTAACAACCTGGAAAACAACTGGGCTGGCCATGAAGGCCAGGAATAGTCAGTTGTTATTCCTGAATCTTTGTGAGGAAAATAGATAAGATGATGTACCAATCTGGCATGGCATATGTAATTTGTGGTGCAGTGGTTCATGTGTAAAAGAGTACACTTCAAATCTGCATTGTGAATTTGGGACATTGAATTTCAAATTTCTTATTTTGGAGATTTTTCTGGAAACTCATTTTTTTCCTGTTTGACTTCTTCTTCCTTCTCTCTGTTTTCTTCCTTCCCCTTTCCTTTTCCTTCTTCATTATCAACATTTATTTATTGAAACACATTCTCCAACTCTCTAATGCTGGCTGTCCTTAAACTTCTCAACCTCCTGTCTCAGATTCCTGTGAGCTGACATGGCCAGACTGAGACAATATGCTCTGCAAAATATTTTTATATGTTATTATAAATTTCAAATTATTCTTTCATTGCAATTATAAGCTTTAATCTGTACACAAAGTAGCAATGTTCTCTTTAGTGCAAGTAGCATTCCTTTCCTTAGTTTCTCATGGTTTTGCTGGCATTTAGAGGCTATAATTTTAAGAGAAATGTGAGGATTAATAATACAAGTTACTTCAGTGAATTTACATGAATTAAACTCCCAATTATGAGATGGAATGGTGAGCACTATATTATATGGATCTGATCTTTTTTGAGGTAAATAAATAAATAAATAAATATTAGTTTTTTTTTCTTTGAGAATCTCAACCATATCAGCTGTGTGAATTTTCACATGCAAGGCTAAAAGGTATCAAATGAAATTCTGACTTTTCACTCTCTCCACAGTATTCCAGTAAGCTGAATTAGCTTATTCATTGTAGGACCATTCCCTCTGATCAGTGAAAAGGAGCTACTAATGAATAAAACTGTAAACAATTAGCAAAAGCAAGTTGCTGAAAATCTAAACTATGTATCTTCTTTATCAGCCAATGGGCATGTGGCCAAAGAAAACAGAATTGCATTCTTCCTTTGTCACCTCAAGATTTAATTTAAAATATTTTAATTTAACTGCTGCCTTTTTTAATTGTTAAAACAAAGCATTAGTCTTTGCATAAAAAATAACATGAGAGTAGCAATGAATATTGAGATGAAGTTGAATTAATTTTCCTCTGGGTATAAAATGCAAGAGTAATAATTATAAATTGAGGTATCACAAAAATTAGGAAGATAAGTGTGGAAATATACAGATAAAAAATCTTTAAAGACTCTTACAATAGACACATTCTTTAAAAATGTGTACATAATAAGGTGTCATTTTAACAAATGAAAACTTAAAGTTATTTATTATTAAATGAATAATACTAGAAAAAGTAGGTATAAATTTGCTGAGATATGTGCAAATTTGTAAACATAATTGGTGGATCTAACTAACTGTGAATTCATAGTACCAGCCAGACCCCTCAGAGCTCACAGGGACTAAACTACCAACCAAGGAGTACACATGGAGAGACCCATGACTACAGCCACATATGGAGGCGAGATGGTCTTGTCAGGCATCAATGGGAGGGAAGGCCCTTGAATTGTGAAGGCTCAATGACCTAGTACAGGGGAATTCAAGAGTGGGGAGGCTGGAGTGGTTTGACCTGGTGGGTAATACCCTCATAGAATCAAGGGGAGGATGAGATGGGAGTTTCAGGGGGGAGGGGTGTGAAAGGGGATAACATTTGAAATATAAATTAAAAAATATCCAATAAAAAACAAAACAAACAAAAAAGTTATATTTAAAATTAAATCTTAAGATGAAAAATAATGACAAAGGACTACAAAACACTACATGAATAAAACTAGCCCAGTGAGATGGCTCAACAAGTAAAGATGATTATTGCCAAGCCCTGTGACTATCTCTTGAACCCACAGATTAAAAAGAGAGAGGTGACTTCCATAAGTTACCATCTGATCTCCATGTAAATACACATACAAACAATGATTGGGGGCAAAGAATAATACTATTGGAAATAGGGACTTTTTCTACAGGTTTGGCAGAAAAAAATGTTCTGAAAGTATACATTAAATATTTAAGCTTCTCCACATCAAAAAACTATTTACACATGTTAAAGACAGTAATGACTGAGACATACATACAACACATAGTTGAACTTTGTCTAACTTTCATGAGTACTCAACAACTTTGGAAGGAAACTCCAATGAGAAACAGAAAATATTTATGAAAAACAAATTTATTAAAAACAAAACATAGTTTTAAAAACATACAAAAAGAGTAAACCTCATGTTAATTAAGAACAAATTAAATAAAGTGTTTTTAAATTGTGCAGATTAATAAATGTTAAAATGAACATATTAATTGTTGATAAAAGTATGGATGGCATCAAATTCCCATCCTCAGGGTTCAGTAAACCTTCCAGAAAAAAAAAAAAAAAAAAAAAAAAAAAAAAGTAAGAGCCAATCTGGATAGAGGATGTTAGGAAAAGAAGGTCCTCTCAATCAATATCAGCAAAGTGCGAATCCACTCATGGAGACTTGAGGCAGGATGCACACCATCTGAGTCGGCACCAGGAGCCTTCCACTTCAGAGTTGCTGTGGGACTCCTGAGTGTGGAGACACATGAATCTCTATTTCTTGTGCTGTCTCTGAACTCTTTTCTTTCTGCTTGTTTGTTTTGTTCAAATCAAATGTGTTAGTTCTTGTTCTATCTTATCTTTTATATTTTATTATATTTATGATATAACACATATTATAACATATTATATTATTAATCCATTTAAAAGCCTTTTTACTTTCTAAAGAGAGAGAGAGTGGATCTGGATATAAAGGGAGGTGGAAATACTGAGAGAAATAAAAGAAGGATAACTGTAATCAGGATATATTATGTGAGAAGAAATCAATTATCAATTATCAATCAAAAAATCAAAAATCAATTATCAATAAAGGAAAAAAAAGATAAGAGAGGGATAGACATGATGATTACCTATGGACAGATGAGCTAAAAATAATTTTTTCAGAAGTAATGTTGGTAAATATCAGCATTTTAACTGTTTGCTTCCTTTAATTAAATATTTCTATTTTATTCATTGAACAAGACAATTCTTTGTCTTGTTAGAATTGTTTGTCTTGTTTGTCTTGTTAGAAGGAATTATAGTTGTGAAAAACCTCAAGGTCATCACTAATATACCTATTTTACTACACTATACCCTTTCTGTGGAATATTCTCTCAGGCAACAAGGCATGCTATAGGAACATAATTGATCAAAACATTTTACAAAGTGTTAAGTATAACATGGTTTTTAATTGAGTTACAAATATATAACTATAGAATACTAAAATACTAACATCATACTGCCAAGGAAAGCTTAGTTTGGAGATGTAGCTGAAGACAAGAAAAAAAATAATTAGCTGTTTTATTTTATGAATAACCATAACTTCATCGTGGTTTTAAAGGAGAATGTAATAGTATTACAGTAATTATATGCAACAAGAAAAACAGATGTATTGAAGACTTCACGAAAATAATGCTGAGATTTAAAGGGTACATGACATTTATAATATCACACTACAAAATGCAACATAAATTGAAATTATGAAGTCTGGCCAGAAAGTTTAGCCTGAAAATAAACATACTGCGTTGTCAGCAACTGGTTTATGTCCTCATCTGTTTATAATGAAATAATGTCTTTTCAGTTTTATTGAAAAAGAATTAGTCTTAAGGAATAAATCCCTACTTTCAAAATATCAACTCTGAGAAGGCAAGGCACTCCTGAAGTAATGAAGAAATCCACTTTAAATTTGACACTGGAAGAATATCTGTGAATACTAATTGTTATGCATTGTGACCTGCTTTAACAATTACTTCACTGTTTATATTCCATGGATGCTAAGGATTTTTAGGAAATAATAAATGTGAAAATGTTGTCAAAGCGTGTATTTGATGTAATTAGTATTGTTCAAGTGTTACCATAAGGTAAAAAAGCATCAACACAAATAATCTCTGTGAGTCCTAAAAATTGTAGATGTTAAATTGAAATAAGAAATAAAGGTTTTGTTCTATCAAAGGAACTAAGCTTTAAAAATATTGTTGATAACTGCAACGTGAGAAGGAGAAAAATTGGTTATCTCTTCTGAAGGCAGCTTAGAAATATTCATTAAAACATCTCTAAATAAGTATATTCATTGAATTAGTAATTCTGATTCTAAGAAGGTACTTCAAGGAGCCAAGGATCACTGCTTCAAACAAGCAGAAGTACAAGATAGAAAATGAGAAACAATAGAGCATGTGATACGTAAGCAATTATGTCATCCAAATAATTCTATGAGAAATCAAACGGTTTATGTACTATATTCTTAAAACATTAAACAGTGTACATATAGCATTGATCCATATTGAGATGTTCTTACTTAGGACTGATTCATACTTAAAGAAGTACTTTAAGTTTGTTAACATTACAGGATCAAGGTGCATTTTATTTTCTTCAGAATTCTCTGTGCTTTTCAACATTTAAACTCATTTTGAGTGAAGAAAATATAATAAATTCCTGGCAATTTTATAGCTCATTATTTTTGTGAGAAAATATGAGTGATGAGAGAAAATATAGTCACATGGAGTGGAAGCAACTAGAACAGAACATTTTCCTGTCTCCCCTCCATGGCAAGTTTATGGTGCAAAGTTGTATAGGATAGTGACTAAATATAATATTATAATTTTTAATGTTTTCAGATAAACTTTTATTTGAAAGAGTGTTGTGATTTGAATAAGAATTAGCCCTTTGCCTCATATAACTTAGATATCCGTTAATGGAACTTCTTGGGAGGGATTGGAAGGCCTGAGCTTGTTGGAGTAGGTGTGGCCTTGTTAGTGAAAGTGTGTCATTGAGAGTGTGCTTCAGCTTTGAAGTTTAAAATGGCCAAGCCAGGTCCAGTATCTCTCTTCCTGCTTTCAGAAGATCCAAATGAAAATTTTTCAGCTACTTCTCCAGCACTATATGTGCTTCTGTGCTTCCATGCTCTCCTGCTCTTATGATAAGAGACTAAACTTTGAGAACTGTAAGCAAGCTGCAATTAAATGCTTTATTTTCATAAGAATTGCTGTTGTCATGGTGTCTTTTCACTGTAATAGAATAGTGACCAAGACAAAAAAAATCCATTTTGATTCAATAGGAGCATTATAGATTTCAAGTTATTGTACAAAGCTAAATAGAACAATATTTAATCACAAATGCTGAAAGAGTTTCAATGTAGCTAAAATATTGTACAGTGTGTGAATATTCAGTGCACTCTTGTTAACTGAGTAAAATACAATCAGTTAGTACTTACTGATGAGTTACTACTGGTTGGTAAAGGAAGAGACATGAGTATACTGTGGATGCAGTAGAAAGACAGAGAAGTCGCTATTGGGTACTTATAATACTACACACACACACACACACACACACACACACACACATATATATATATATGCAGCTTCAAAACTGTAGACCTACAAATTGTCCTGCTTACAAGATGTTCAGAGGTAAAAGACAGAGCCAAAATTTAAGCTAAGGTCAAAGGCAACCCAATAAGTGGCCCAGCTTGAGACCCTTGCTATGTGATGGAGCCCACCCCAACACTATTAATGATATTCTGCTATACTTGCAGAAAGGAGACTAGCATCACTGTCATCAACGCAAATGATGGAAATAGATGCAGAGATCCACAGCCAAACATTAGGGGCAGCTTGGGGAATTCTGTGGAAGACAGGAAGGAGGAATGAGTAAGCCAGAAGGATCAAGGACACCCAAGATAACCTACAGAATCAACTAATCTGGGTCCATGGAAGCTCATAGAGACTGAACTGCCAACCAGAGAGCATGCATGTGGTGGACATAGGCACATATGTAGCAGTTGTACAGCTAGGTGTTCATGTAGGACTCCTAAAGAGGGAGCAAGAGTTGTCTCTGACTACACTGCCTGAATGTAGATCTGTTTCCCATATTTAGGATCCATTGTCTAGCCTCAATAGAATCAGATATCTCTACTCTTACTGCAACTTGACATAGTAAGTCTGGTTGATATCCATGAGAGTCCTTCTCTTTTCTCAGAAGAAGGAGAGGAAGAATATATGGGCAGAAAGTAGAGATGAAGGAGGGACAGGGATGAAATGAGGGAGGGGGAGTTTCAATCAGGAGTTAAAGTAAAAAAATAATAAAAGAAATTATATTGGTTCTTTCTTAATATGCCATTAAGTGTACAAAATAAAAAGAAGTTTTGGGTGTTAAAATTACCAGGGTTGGCAAGTGCCCTGTATTGTGTATTCGGGTACACAATTGGAATACATGTGATGAAGAGGAAAAGATAACCCATAGGATGAAAACAAGCACTTGTGAGCTAGGAGCTGCTGAAGACTGATCCTAAAAGGCATGACAGAACTCCAATCAAGGAACCAAAACTAGTATGAATCAGTGCCTGTTCAGTGCCTTTAAGTTGCACTGTGAGTGGAGATCATTTTCCCCACATCACTAAACAGACTATGTGTTTCTACTGCAGTGAGGATAGTGTTGCTAACCCTAAAAGTGTGACTTCTTGTCTAAATGCAAGTTCTTAGTAGAGTAAAAGGATCCTAATCAGCTGATTGTCAATAAATGAATTAGAATAATGTTTAGGAGAGGCTGGCATAACTGGATGAAGAGGTTAAGTCCGAAAACCAGGGTTTGCATAATGTCTTTAGTTAGTGTTGCTGTGATTAAAAACTCATGAACAAAGAATGTTTTATTTCATTCACAGTTCCATACAACAACTCATCATAGAAAGCAATGGGGGCAGGAAATCAAGCTGAGCAAGAACCTGGAGGCAGGAACTGATGGAGAGGCTATGGAGGATTGCTCCTCACTGGCTTGTCCATCATGGCTTGGTAAACCTGCTTCCATAGAGAATGCAGGACCACAAAGGCAGTGATGGTACCATACACAATGGGCTGGTCTCACCTTCATCAATTATTAACTAAAAAAATACCTTGTGCCAGGAAGCATTTGTGAACCCCAAAAGACCACCAATGAGCATTTTTCAGATGTAAGAACATAAGGGTCTCTTAATTACAAGCTTAAGCTTCAGGCTCTCCTCCAACCCAACCCTGACAAAGCAGGACTTAGAAGGAAAGACAGAGCAGCCTCGAACCCTCAGCAGGACAATGTTCTATAGGGAATGGAAGTAGGGGGTGGGAGCCTATCCTAGCAAATATCTATCTGCATGTCTATTATAACCTAACAGGTGGGTCCTCTGGACACAAGAGCATATGAATTACAAACAATCTGAAAGTTCATCTGAAACACTGAAAGTAATCTTTGATTAACTGTTTCTAGGCAGTAGCTCGGGAGTAACTCTGGCCAGGGTCAAGCTGTGGGGTACTTCCTTCATTCAGACAACTCTAATTTGTGTCGAGTTGACAGAATATAACCTGGCACACATACCCAGAATCTGTCTCAACGGATCAACCCCATGATAGCTTACAGGGCTAGGAAGTCAAGACAGAGAATTTGCATGACAAGCTGTACGGCTAGAATAGCACTATTGGTAAATTTCAGTCAATAAGAGACCCTTTCTCAGAAAGAAAAATGAAGAGTAATGTTGTAAAACATCTGACATGAACCACTGGCCTCTGAATGCATGAATTTACCCTCTAAATATGATTGACACACTTCTAAGTACATAGGTATATATTCATGCACATTATACTCACAGACACACGTAAAACAGCACACTCAACAGATTAATTTTTGCTTAAATAGTGTATGGGATATATGCTGGAGCAAGCAGGCACTGCACAGATAGGGAAAGCACATTGAAGCTATATCTAAGTAATGCAGAATCACACAAAAGACTGGATAAACAGGATCCCTGCCTGTTTACCTCTCAGCAACAGGAAGCCACCAACAACTGTGAAAACAAGAAAGAGCAAGATTTGAATTGTATTTTGTAAATATCTCTCTGGCTGCAGGAACAGAGTTTTCAACAGGCGTTTATGCTACCTCTTCCACAAGACATCAGGCTTACTTCTGCTCCAGGGTTTTCAGAGTATTGGGCTCTTCAAGGACAGGCTCTCACAGAATCACTTTCATTTGTTTTTCTAATCATTGTATGGCTGTGATTTATTTTTCTAGTTCAGATATAAGAGGTCATGGACCTCAAACAACTTTTGAAAAGATGGCCCAAACTAATCTTGTGATGTAAAGAACATCTCAAAGGGCTGACAAGACAAAGAACACTTGTCTTGCTTTAAACTCTTAAAGACCTTTCAAAAGAATCATTTCTACAATGGATCTTGTTGGAATACCCAAGGATAGCCACGGTGAACATTTACTTTCCTTCTTCTGTTCTATTGAATCGCAACCCCTGTACACCCTTGTTGGCTCATCTATTCCATCAAGATGAACTTTTCACTGATGAAGAGTGACAGAGACAGAGGTTCAAAACCTCACACTCATTGGTGAACTGACATTAGTCCATGGGACCTTCAATCTTTTTATCTAATAAAATACAGAGGTTAAGAACTCATGACCAAATTACTACAATAAGTCAGTGAGATGATACATGGAAAGGCTTTGCCTGGTACAATTCACCCTGGTGGTTAAAGGAGATAATTTGGAACTAAATCAATCTTGGCTCAGTTCCCAGCACTGCCATTTTTTTAGATGTATGGCCTTCAGTTAGTTATTTGCTGTGTTTGAAGCATCATTTTTTTGTGGATATTTATAAGATGCACACAAACATGTCATGTTTTGGTAATTTTATGAGGATTATTTGTCAAAAACCATACAACACATACTTAATAGAGTATCTGGCATATAACAAATATTGATAAATAGTAACTGCCAGTATTTTTGAAACTATTAGTTGCCAACTTATTTAAATCATTATTTCTTTTGCTCTTCATGTTTTCTTCCATATACTGTCTACTTATAACTGCATTCAGCTCATTTTGTGTGTTCCACAGACTTTTCCCTTCCTCCCTCCCTCAGTTCTTCCTTTCCTTCAACCTCCCTATTACACATAGAGTCACACACACACACACACACACACACACACACACACACACACACACATCCATGAATGCACAGCAACACACATACATACACACCCTATTTTCTGCATCTGTTCCTTCCTATCTTTTTTTCTCAAACTTACTCTAAAATATAAAAGAAACAATATTGACAATCAGATCAGTTACAATTCAAAAAGTGAATCATGATGACTTGTTAGAACACAGAAATGTTGACAAAAATATTATAAAGCTGATTTAAATCCTCAAGAGCCTATGAGTTGTAAATTCCTTTAGCATATTTCTCTGAAGAGGATATACGAACACTTAGTATGACTACATCCACACCTCTATAAATACCCTAATGAGAACTTATCACCTATGAAGTAGAAATTACCCAAATATTGTGGAGTTGGTAATATTTTTGAATTTCATGTTAGTTCATATTCACTATTTTATAATGTAAAATAACACTTTTCATGTCTCTGTCCTATTTTTATTTCAGAGTCCAAGTCCTGTTTTGAATAAAACTGTCATGTGAACTTTAATTAGCATGTAAAAATAAATCATGCACCTTTTTTTAACATTGCACATAGATGAGACACTTTGCAATGATAATGTGGGGAGCCAACAGAAGACAGAAGACAGCTATCATCCTTGCAGCCATCTTGAACCATATACCCCAACAAGAGACTTGTTTACAACAGCCTACAACAGCTGATCACACTCTGATAACATCTTGTTTTAGATACCCAGGATCTTCCCTTGGGTGTGTGAGACTTAAAGGTGTGATTTAGAGATAAGACTTAAAGGCGTGACTTAAAGGTGTGGCTTAGAAGTGAGACATATAAAAGGCTAGAGGCAGATAGAAGAAATTAGTAGGCACTTAAGACTTGAGGCAGATAACTTGGAACTGGGAAAGAGACTAGCAACTTAGAACTAGGATTACGACTTGAGACTTGGCAGAAACCCGGGACCTGAGACTTGGTACTAGAAACTAGGGACTTGGAGAGAAGACGAGAGACTGAAGAATAAATGGGATTGAATCACACTCTGTCTGGTCTCCATTCTTCATGTCTGTCCTCACTCTCTCTCTTGCTGAACCCCAAACCACAGACCGGAGCAGCCTGGGGCAGTGGGGGTTCTAACAATTTAGTGCCCAAGGCTTTTTGCAGTGCGGGTTCAAACACTGATAGAGCAGTATGAGACATTTTGGCCCCCAAATGTGGGGTAGTGTGGATCTCAACATTTTTGGCGCCCAACATGGGGCAGCTCTAGCTGCAACAGATAAGCCTATTTTTTTTTTCTTAGTTATAGAAAAATATCTATTCTGACATGTAGTTGCCAGTAGGAAACCCTCAATGGACTTCAGTTTATTGGCAAAATTGGTAAAATCTCTAAGAAAACTATTAACATATATTGAGTGCACAGCCAGGAAATGATTACTTTTAATTCTATCTTTAAATGTAATTGTATTGTCTTAAAGAGTATCGAATGATACCTTGTTAGCTCAGGTCTGAAATGACATAATACTGCTGTGTTCCTCTTGTTTTTATGTCAAGGAACATGATTATTTAGCTAATATTTATTTATGCATTTGATTTTATGAAATAATTTTGCCTGTTCACATGGGCTCTTGCTTGAGTATACACAAAATGAACATCTCATGTTCATGGCAGGGATACATTACTTTGGCCCAGTTGGCATACATTTCTAAAAAGAGTTACAAGACTCAAGGATATTTATAACTGACTTTCAGAAAATAAAATATTCTGTCATGTCTGTGAAGTCTCCAGAACTATTTGTACTATTTGAATGTCAGATTTGAATATCAGATGAGAATGAAGATATTCTCAAATTTGTAGTACTTAGTATGTAATACTTAGTATTTCATAAGTTTGCCCACAGGCATGATGCAGCAGAAGACTGGAAGCTAACAGTTAATAATTTTTGGAGAAAGAAAATTCAGTTTTCTTTAAGTGTGTACCTCATGAGAGGATGATCACAGTCAAGTAAATTGTCCCACAACAAGAACTACACTATTTTTATTGATAAGTTACATATATTTTGAAAGGATATCATGGTATTTAGAAGCTAGGGAGGTGAAGGAGTATTTAGGAGAAGTAAGGGAAAGAGCTGAGGTGAATATGATCAAAATACATTGTATTAATTTCTAAAAAGAATAAAATAAAAATATAATATTATTCACTTGTATTGATAGAACTCACTTTAAAACCAAAGAAATGGCAAATTCATTGTTTATATAAGTTTGTACATTGATGATCAGGGAAGACATATATGACCAGGGAATATTAACAAAATCTTCAAGTATTTGTGGAGTATAAAATAGATTTGACAGAAAATAATGGAACTTTGCTTGAGTTTGAGACTAATTGAAGAGGCAATGTCTAAAACAAATTGTGCTGGCTCTGATAAAAATATTAACCTGAGATAGAAAAAGTGATAAAATGTCTGTGTAGCAAGTATTTCAAATATAACTTAATTTCAAGAGAGAGATCTATCAGATAAGAAGTATTATGTAATAGTGAAAACAATGAGTCATTTAATATTTTCAATGAAAATCAATCTACAAAAATGTCAGTTTGGAAGAATTAGCTATTTCAAATGTTATAATGCTAGAATTGGCTATTTAAGATTGTTCATTCTGACATTCATTATAGACATTAGATTTCTTGTTCATTCCTAACTTACTGACTTTGAGATGAGTCCTCAACTTTGCCCAAGACAATGAAAGCACATTTATGGTTTTGTGACTTAAAAAATGTACAGTATAGGAGAAGAAGACAATAAATAAGCCAGCCATTATAGTAATCTGATATTTTCACATCATGGTCAAAATTTTATATGAAAAGAAAATATGTAATTTACAGTGAGGAATGGAAGGAGTTAGGCTTAACAGCAAATAATTGTTTTTCTTAAAAGATTTGTTTGTGTTGATTACTTAAAGATAAATAACAGCAAGGCACATGAAACATACGTCTTAGATCCCAATTGGAAGGCAGAAATACATATTGTGAGAATTAACACTGGTAGAAATAAGAGTAACACTAGATTAACAGGAGATAAGTAACTTTGACAGGATCCTGGGAAAGGGGAGGGGAAAGTTTCCTTGAACTGGAAAAGTATTCAAGAAACAGATGATGGTGAGGTAACCAGAAGTAGAGTAGTGTAGGTAGTGCGTGTGTGTGTGTGTGTGTATGTGTATGTGCTCATGTATTTGTGTGTGTACATATGTATGCATGTATGTTTCTTAGAATACTGATTTTTCATATTTGTGCATTGAATGTACTCTAGTGTTTAAAATATTTTTGACATTGTTCAGCTCAGGTTTAGGTAGTAATTATATTCTAATCTCAAAAAAAATCAAATTATTTTCTTAAATTGTCTAAAATCTTAGAATACATATATTAATGATTGGTCAGAATGTCAATACAGTTTTTAATTTCACTCATAGAGTTATTTATAAACACAATTAATCAGACACAGACACACATATCTGCCTGGCATAAGGGAAAACTCATAATAAAGCCAGAAGTCACAATTCCTGCTGGCAACAATAGAAGCTGCAGATTACTTTAAAAATATATTACTAGATTAAAATAAAAACATTTGGATTGAGTTAATGGTTTTTTCACTTAGGAGAGCTATAATTCTTCAGCTGTGTTGTGTTTATGTTTTAAAAGTGTCTATTTATATTTTGTGGATTTGTTTTGATGGTTGAGTGAGGTAATGCTGCGCAAGCATGTAAAATATTAAAATATAAACACATCTACTATGCTGCACTAGAGGAACCTCACCATGGTGGTTGTATTAATTTTTCAAGTGACCGTGAAAAGTGTGTTTCTGTATTATCTTATTATTTTTCTTTGAAATGTGATCTTAATTACCCTTTTTGTCATTTCAAAGTAAATGCTAAGCCACAAATCTCTTTTTCCACTCTGAACTCTGCTGATTTCAATGTTCTGATAAATTGATAATTACTCTATATCAGCAGTTATTTATTAAGTTGTGTATATTCCTCATCCAAAGTGATTCCACAGAACAGCAAATTCTTCAGATGTCTTTGGGGTATGGCATAAAGAATATAGGACTCTTCATTTCTTCATCATAATGGCTTCAGCCATTTCATAGGAACTCATGATGATATCCTCATTGTATGATCAGATGGTAAGCATGGAGTCAAAAATAAGACAAAACAAATATCAGTACTTATATATACCACAGTGATATATATATATTTACACCACGGTGGATATATACATATTCAGTTCCCAGAGAAAACAGTTCTCTGAGAGTGAGTGACTATAAAAATCTTTACAAAAAATTTAACTTCAGTGATAATACTAATTCTGAGTTTGTAGAGGACCAGTATGTGGGATGAAAAGAAGCGAGTTCAGTGTCATCATGCCTCTCTCTGCTGTTTGATTGGAGACACAATATAAGAAGATGCCTAAGTAAGATTCCTGACATCATATATTTGCCAACATGATGGGCTATATACTTTCAAACTGTAAACCCAAGTAAATGCTAGCTTCTTTCAGTGGCTTTGTCAGGTATTTTGCCACAGCAATGGGAAATGTAACTAATATATCTAGTGTTTCTACGTGTTTGGTGAGTGCCCTGTTCACTTCAGCTTACATAATGCCTTTTTTTACACTGCTCTTCAGTGTTCCGGCCACTCCAAAATCTCTTACTTGAGTCTTACACAAAGGTTATTTCTATGCAATATATTATTTTTTATGTGTTCATGTTGCAGCCCAGGCAAAATGTTGAGACCCACGTTTGGGCAGCCACTGTATCCCGGCCCAAGCTGCTGCTCCGGTCTGCAGGTCGCGTTTCAGCAAGAGTGAGGGTGAGGGCAGATTCTACCTAATGTCTGAGATTCGTCTCTGATGATCCCCTGTATTCTCTGATCTCCGTCTATATATTCTCTGATCTCTGGTTCTGTCTTCTATAGTCTGACTTCTAAGCCACACCTCTAAGTTACACCTTTAATCAAGCCCTTAGGTCTTGCCTCTAACTCTGATCTCTATAATCTCACACACCTTTAATCTCAAGGTATCTAAACCAAGATTATCAGAGTGTTCTCAGCTGTTGTAGGCTATTGTAATTGAAATCTCATGTCAGGGTATATGGCTCAAGATGGCTGCAAAGCTGCTAAAAGTCGGCCCCCAACATGTTCCCTTGGGATTTATAACATCCCTGCTTACATTCTGGGCTACCCTATTTGAAGTAGGTTTCCCTCTGTGGGTCTCTAGCTCTGTAATTGTTATTGCCGTTGTTGATGTATGAAACAACTGCTTACACTGCTACTTGCTTTGTTCTTGCATGTCTTCTTTAGATCCAGGTAATTAGCTCTTACACTCACTTTTTCAGCACTTAATTCACAAAGTCTGACAGAGTTACTAATGGATAATGGAATTATTCCATAACTGTCTATTGGGACAGGAAAAGAGTTCAAGTTATTAGCACTCCATAAAGGGTTTATGCAGAGCATCCTCTAATAATATCCATAAGTTTACTTACCTTGAAACTAACATGAATTTTGTCAGAATACTCATATTCGTAAGTATTTCTTAGTATCAATGGCAAAATAATAGGGACATTATTTTATGTGCATATTTATTTACTAAATTTATAGTGAATATCTATTTACCTTGCAACTAGATTTAAAATCTTAAATAATTTTAAGGATTGGATGCTGGGATTTCTTTCATTTTTTTCTTATGGGCACATGTAACATAAACCTTATGTTTATATGATCATTCTGAGATATAAAATTCTTCAGCTGTAACTATGTTCATATAAGAAGCACAGATATATACTTACCTCTAGGTTGTTTACACCTTGACTACCTTGAAGTGCAGCCACAAAACAAATTCCTATTCATTCTGTTCTATGCCCGCAGATAACATCACCTTGCTTTCTATCTCTATTAATTTGCCTTCTCTAACAACCTCATATAAAAAAATTCATAATACGAAGCTTCCTAATAGGATTGGCTTTTGTTGTCTTATCTGATACCATTGTTTCATCTAGTTATAGTGTTTGCTAATTTTTCCGAATTCTAAATATTGAATAATATCCCCTTTTGTCCAGTAGCCTCTGTCTCTTCCTATGTTCACACTTCCATTTTCTGCATATTGTTACTACTGAGACACAGGCATATAAATATGTCTTCCAAAACATAATTTTCGTTATGTTAGCTTTTATATCAAAGAATAAGACTTGTAGATTTAATATTAATGGCAAATTAACTTTTGAGGATTCATCATACTGTTTTCCACATGGGCTAAATTATTTTACACTCCAACTAACAAAGAAGAAATGTTCTGATTTCTCAGTAAATTATCTAGATTTTTTATTATCTTTGGTTTTTTTGGCTTGGCAACAACTATCTTAATAGGAGTACAAAGGTGTTTCACTCTATTTTTTAAATTTCTTTTTTAAATAAATATTCTGTGATATTATTTTTTACATTCTTATTTGTTCTTGACACATTTGCTTTATAGAAATATTAATAAAGATATTTTCTTATTTTTAAATTGGGTTTAGTATAATTTAGATTTTGTTGGTGACTGGTTGGAACTCTTTATGTATGCTAGATGTCAATGTCTTATTAGATGCATAATTTCCAAATTCCTCTATCATTTAATGGTTTGATTAATATTTAAAATATACTGAAGGAAAGCCCAACTAGAAATGGATTCACTAGGGATCCAAGACACCTGCAGTCACCAAACCCCAACACTATTGCTGATGCCAAGAAGTGCTTGCTGACAGGAATTTGATATAGCTGTCACCTGAGAGCCTTTGTCAGTGCAATACAGATGGAGACACCATCAGTCAACCATGGGACTGAGCCCAGGGACCCCAATGGAAGAATTAGGGGAAAGACTGAAGGAGCTGAAGAGGATTACAACCTCATAGGAAGAACAACAATATCAACTAACTTGACCACTGAAAACTCCCAAGGACTAAACCACCAACCAAAAAGTACACATGGAGGGACCCAAAAAATCCAGCTAAATATGTAGCAGAGATTTTCCTTATCAAGCATCGATGTGAGGGGATGCACATAGTCCTGTGGAGGCTTGACACCCTAGCATAAGGGGAAGCTAGAGTGGTGAGGGTAGAATAAAGAGGTGGATAGTTGAGCACCCTCATAGGGGAAAAGGGGAAGAGAGATGGGACAGGGGGGTTGTGGAAGGGAAACCAGGAAAGGGAAAAAACATTTGAAATGTAAATAAACAAAATAATCAATAAAAATATACTTGTAGTTTTTCTTTGAGAGATTCATACCTGAGTTTTGATCAAACAAACACCACTGTTTTCTCCCCTTCAATTCCTACTACAAAAATGCCCTCCATTTCTTGCTTCTAACTTTAAATACACTTATTTTTAGTCTACAAACTCTGAAGAGTATTTGTAGTATCTGTATGGATGTTGAGCTGTCTACTATAACATGACAATCTAGGAAGGACTGACCACCTTCTTAAAAACAACTGACTCTTTCCACTATATAGATGTGGAAATATGTCCATAGTTGGGCACTGCATCAAAAGTATGTATATGACTTTTAAAGTCTATACAAGTACACCAAGGCTTATATAAGAAAACACCCTTTTTTGCATCCATAGGAGTACCTTCCATGTGTTTTCCTCATCAATCTGAGTCTCCTTTGCTCGTGTTTTACTTCTCCCTTTGGAAAAAGGCCTGCTAGCCTGATTAATGGGGTTGTAATGAATAAGTACCCATCACTTGTTTTGAGTGAATAATTTACAAGCCTTATGGACTTTATTTTTTACTCTGCTCCTATATTCAGTGACTCTCAAGTTGGAAGAAACAAAGTTCCCAATATTAATATTTTAACTGTATGCGGGTCTTGTCTTAGGGAAGTACTAAGAGGACTCATTTTTCATTGCATACTGAACAATAGTTTTGTACCTAGGTTTAGTGGCAGTAAAGTTGATATTTTAATCCTTGACTGATGGTGCTTTTTGTTTTTTGCTTGATGCAGAATGCAGATGGGAAAGAGATGTGATTAATTATAACTCTCAAAAGCCCAGCAAGTAGCACTAAAGTAAGGGATTTTTCCTGTACCTCCTCATTATCCTTGTCTCATTGTTGCTGATGTTTTTGTTGTAAAGCTTTGCTCATCCAATTTCAACTTCACTGTCATATTCATTTGCTAAATCATAGCAGATAATTCTTGCTAAACCAAATGTTTAATGTCAATATTTCTGATTTTATTCCATAGAACCAACAAGCATAAGTAAAAGTGTAGACAAATAGACTGATGAAAGAAGGGAGTCCAAAACAAAGTTATACGTACAATCTCTTTCTTTATAAAAAAGTATTTGTCACTTCTAAATACAAAGCTATGTTTTACCCAAATTATGATATATCACCTCAATTTATTTGAATTTTATATATTCCTTATATAAGAATACATTTTTAGTGTAGTTTGATTATAAGTTTTTAAAAGAAAAAGTATAAATACTAGAAGAACATATGGCTTGCTTCATTTTACATAATTGAATGATTCCTAAAGACAAAATACCATTGACTATAAAATCTTTAAAATCATATTATAATTTAAAAATAACTTTGTCTAGCAAAAGAGCTTAGCAGATAGGGACACTATAGATTAATGTTTGATGAAAGAGATATTTCAGAAAGCAGGTAGTACCATACCTTTTAATTTAACAATCACCAAGTTTCTGGGAAGGAATTATGTGTTTCTATCTGCAAAAACCCTAATCATGATGCATTTTTAAATGACCTAAATATATGAATATTAAGTAGATTAGTTTATGAATAAATAACAGGAAGACGAAGATAGAGCTAGAAATATAAATTCATAAAGTATCTACCTGTAGAAATGAATGAAACTGAATATGAAAAATGTATATAACTTACAGAAGGTAGAGGGTTCCTTTTTTGGGAATGTCATAAGAGTTATGAGCAACAGAACAAATGAGTAAGTATTAATTCAAGTAAAATGCTTCAACACAGCTGAGCATACAATTAAGAAAATTTAAAAGTAAACACTGGAATGAGAGAACATATTTACAAAATATATGTCTGAAAAGAGATTGATGTTCAAAATATTTGATAGTTTCTTACAACTGAATTCCAAACAAGTAGCATAGACTTAAGTTGACACTGTGGTATAGGACAATTTTCTGGGTTCTGAGAAATCATAGAGACTATGCTTCAATATTTATTTTAGAATTTTAAATTGTATATGATTGTATATATGTATTTATGTATGTGTAGGAATGTGCACATGAGTGAGCAGGGACTAACAAAGTCCCAAATAGTATGTGAGATCCTGAAGCTTGAGTTATGGCAATTATTAGCTGTCTCATATGAGTTCTGGGATCTAAATTTGTGTTCCCTCCAAAAGCCATGGGGACTTTTAACAGCTAAGCCATCTTTCTAGCTCCCATGGGAAACAAAATGTATGTGTTATAATAGCCCTATTAATTATTTTAATTTAGCCGTTCTATCACATATGCATATTTTAAAACAATGTATTGTACACAATAGCTTGCATAATATTTCTAATTAAATATTAAAATAAACATTAAATTTGAAGGAAACAAAAAAGGAAAAGAACTTGAATAGATATGTCTTATTAAAAATCATTTAAAGTTCCTAAGTCCAGGTAGTTGTCCCATTCAGGGTTACTATTTTATGATGAAACGCCATGAACAAAAAACAATTGGCAAACAAAAGGTTTATTTGTCTTACACCTCTACTTCACTGTTCTTCATTAGAGAAAGTCAGAATACCAACTTAAGTACACAAGAGCTGATGAAAAAGTCATGGAGAAGTGTTATTACTAGCTTGTTCCTCATGTTTTGGTCAGTCTGCCTTCTTATGGAAACTGAAACTATAACCACAGTGATGGCATCCTCAGTTGTCTGGGTCCTCTTCCACCATTCACTAATTAAGACAATGCCCCCAACAACTGGAGCAAGGTTATCCTCAAAGCTATCGCCTGTCTTTGGACTATGCTTACCTAACTGGGCTGGCTTGTCTGGCTTCAATGGGAGAGGATGTGGCAACCCCTGCAATTACTTAATGTGCCAGGCTAGAAGGAGTGTCTCCACCCTCTCAAAAGAGAAGGGGGAGGACATGAGGGACTTGTGAAAAGGGACTATGAGGGGCCCAGAAATTAGGGTGTAAAGTGAATACATACATACATACATACATACATATATCCATACCACTGCCACCACCCCCAAAAATGCCTTGCAGTCTTTCTTATAGCCTAGTTTTAGGAGACACTTTCTCAGTTGAGGAATTGGATGTTCTTTCCTATTTAATGACTATAGCTTATGACAGGCTGTCATAAAATTAGTCAGCACAATAATCAGCACCACTAACCAGGAAAATGCAACTCACAATCAAGACAATATGATATACTGACCACCAATCTAGATGTTTGTTAGAAAATAAAATAAATAAATAAACATACAAACCAAAAACCTCAAACCAAAACAAACACACATACATAAGAAAACAAGTTAACAAAAAACACCAGCAAGAAACAAAAAGCTTGCTTAGGATGTAAAAGAATCAGAATCTTTGTATACTATTGGTAAGAAGGCAAAATGATGTAAAAGTCATGTAAAATAAATTGTGTGCATGTGTATGTGTGTGTGTGTGTGCAATGTGAACCCCTGTCCTATGGTCTATAATTCAAGTCTAGTTATATCTTTAAAGGTATTAAATAAGGGATTATGAAGAGCTATATTCCATGTTCATTGCATCAATACACACACTAGACAAGTAACAGAAACAATCTAAATGTATGTCAGAAAAATAAAGACAATGTGTTGTGTTTTTAGATGTAACATTAATCTTAAAAAACAGAAATTGGCCTTTTATGGAGCTTTTGACAAATGTCAGTATGCTGTGAGTTGAAACAAATCAGTTCAACACAAACAGTGAGTCATTCGTATTTGGTGAGGTATTGAAAATAGACTCAGAGTAGTAGAGAGGAGACTGGCACCGAGAACTCCTGGAGAAAAAGAATAAGGAGTTGTTCAGTTGGCATACATTCTAAGTTATTGAAGATGACTTAGTTCCAGAAGTCAGCCACAGAGTCTGGTTCCTACAGTATCTCTATATAATAATCAACTTAAAAATGTAGATGGCATGATCTGGCTTTGAGGGAATGAACGGTTTTCTTGTCTCTCTTGAGTGCCTTATCTGGAATGAATAGATGTTTGTTCATATGTCCCCAGGAAAAGTCACACACAATCATTTTGCACATTAATAAGCTAAAAGCAAAGTCTATATTTGTGTCATTAAAAATAAGGATATGTTCTTATTGTTAGATGTACCTCATTAAGTGGAAAAACCAGTAAATGAGGTCTTTGGAGCAAAGTAAACATTCTGGATCCCCAAGCTCAGAACAACTTAGAATATTTATCAACATCATTACCAGGAAAGAATGACTACCAGGAAAGCTAAATGTGCTATGCATTGATTGACACATTTAAAACTTGTTTCTAAAGAGTAAGCTAATCCCTAAATCCCCACAGAGTGTTCTATGAAAAATACCATTTCAAATCATAAATTAATAAATTTCACATCCTGTGAAAGGTGTTTTAGGATAAATAATGTGAGACGCAGCATTAAAGAAACTGTCATATACTAGAAGCGTTGGAATGATACATTCAGGCATGTGGAAGAAAGTTCTTTGGGTTCAGAGTAGTTCAGTATGACACTACACAAATTACTTCAACTTTTACAATTCAATATTACTACCTGCAATAAAGGGATTCTAAAAGAATATGTGAACACTAGAGTTTGGCTATTAACTATTTACTAGTGAAGTTAAATATTGCTTGTAAGAGCAAACATTCTGTGAATATATTCTATACAATTCATTTTTTGGTATCACTTATTTTCATTGTATTTGATTTTATTATACCTTTCACATTCATTCATTCATTTATATATTTGTATATATTAGATTTCAATTTCAGACTTGTCTTAGCTTCACAATAAAGTTTAGAGCAGTATTTATCCATATTCTGATATCTCTACTCAGACATTTGCATACAGTCTTCCATTATCTGTTGTTTCTATAATAGAGGAGGGTCCAATCTGTTTCACGTCCTCCACTGGACAAATATGTACTGGGCTGAGTAAGATGAATATTTTAAAACTATGTAATTGTGACTGAGGAGGTGCACTGAAACCATCTTAAGGTACAAAATAGCTGGAAGCTATAGAAAGAGTATCTCGTCAATCTATTTAAGTAGAAGATACAAAAGTCAGAAAGAAATTAGAGAATTAAGAAGTTCTGAAATGAAGATGAGACAGAAAATCTCATTGTTCTTTCTACCTGAGATATAATACTTCTCTTGCAGCAACTTCACTTCTTCAAACAAAATTGTCTGTTTTTGTCCAAAGAGAAATAAGAATTAATTTTACTAGTAACAATCAGTGGGACTCTAACTGGGGACAGGATATGAACTGTTTGTGTAATGGTAGGGTAGATAGTATTGAGATTACATACTGATAGGGAAAGACACTAGAACATGTAACAGCTCAATCATCTTGATCCTTATGTATAACTTATTGTGTTTTGCTGTTAGATTATGAAAAAAAGGAGGACAGTAAGTGAAAGGAAGTTACAAAAGTCATCAGCTTACAAGAGTCTAAAAGAGCAAGGGTTAAGTGTTTGCTTTAAATAAGAAGGGATTATGTGATAAGATTTGCATTGTATGCTACCAGTAGGGAATAGAAAGTATTTATAGAGTAGCTGCTGGGACCACACTGATTTTCTTCTATGTATTTTGCCTCTGAGTTATTCATAAGTTTGTGAACTGGTAGCTACCACTATCAGTTTTTAAATAAGAAGATTTGACAGATCTCAAGGTTGTGCAGATGTTAAAATGTCTACCAGAACTAATGATAATAACTGATCTTCAGATTTTAACACTAGATCCTTTAAAGTCTACTAAATTATCATGTTATATGGAAAGGATTAAGAAAATGTACAGCATCAACATGAGCCTGATGTGTAGTAAAAAAGACAGAAAGGGGGTTAGTTATAAAACATCAGTTTTAATAATAATAATAATAATAATAATAATAATAATAATAATAATAATAAAAGTTTCCAGATATATTAACTCCTGAGAAGATTCCCATTCTATTTCTTGTTTGTTTGTTTGTTTGAGACTGAAGTTATTGTAATTATATCTTTTAACAGGGTGAACTATGTGAAAAAGAGTCTGAGGATAGAAAGACCAATTACATGATAACTATTGGGGAGGCTGAAAAGAAAATAAGATTTGAGACTGAGGCAGGAAGTGTAGTTGAGTAAGAGAGTGTAATTCAAAGGCACCAGGAGACTCAGTCACATAAAGAGCACAAAATCTTTCCCCTTTAAGCTACTCCTTTATAAAATCAGCACATTTGAATGAAAACAATTTAAATAAAAAATCTGTCACTGACTTCTGAGACACCCCCCCCCAAAAAAAATAATGTTTAAAGATGGAAAACATGAAACTAAATTCTGGTATGGATGTTTCTCTTCTGTGTGACTTTATGATTGATTGATACACTAAAGGAACTGAAATACATGGAGGAATACAGAGAGAATGGTTCAGCAAAAGAAGACATGTGCATAACACCATTTGGTTAACAAATTAAAGTACCGACTGATCTCACTACAGGATTATTTCTCAAATGCTTTAAAATGTAAAAACAAAAGAACACACACACACACACACACACACACACACACATACACACACACACACACACACACACACACACACACACATATATATATATATATATATCACCAATGTTAACACATTGTTTTGTTCTTGCTTGGTAAATTGGTATTATTAAACAATTGAGTTCACAGAAGATAACAACATGAGATCAGTACGCTAAATACTTAGTCAGATTCCTTTATTTCTATTCTGCTTTGCTTCTTGGCAGCTTTGTCTAGACAGTAACCTTTCTAAGTAGTTAACTCCAGGCATCTTATAGGGATAAAATATAATAATAACAGCCACCCTCTGTCTGAACACAGTAAGCCCTCAGTAAACGCTGCCTAATGTTGGCATCCTCCTTGTTTTTAGGAAAAACTGTCAGCAGCTATTTGAATTTCAGAAAGATGAGGAGGATGGTGCTTCTTAGTTACCAGGGGGATGGTCTTTGTCTACAGTTAAATATCATCACACAAGCTTTCAGAGTAGCAAAATAAAGCAGAGACAGTGTGCTTAGACAAAAACTGTTTTCTCTAATGTCAGAGTGACACATGTATCCAGGGTCTGTGTTTGATATGTAGGAAGAACATCACATCAGTAAGTGTGAAATACTCTTCAAAAATAACTAAAAGAACAAATACTACAGATAAATAATGTGTGTGTATGTTTGTATGTATATATGTATGTATGTATATGTTTCAAGAATTTGAAAGTATTTGCTGTATGGTTGTCAGTCTACTTTAGAGCTAAATTTGTCTGTTTGGATTAATAAACATCTTATTTAGAGAACTCATTTTCAAAGAAATTACTTTTAATTCAAAGAAAACCTTTCAAAAAGAATGGAATAGTCGTCGAAATAATATTATAGATTAGATCTCATCAAGGTTCCAAAAGCCCAGCTTTCAGTGTTTTCCCATTTCTCTTCATTAACAGGGTACTAATGAGAGAGTTATGGCACTGAAAGTATAGTCTTGGAGGGGAAGGTTTTGTCAGCCACATGTTCTCATCATGATACCATAGGTCCGAAGGAAGTGGTCAGTGTATTATACACAAAGCTTTCAAAACTAAGATCACAAAACTTTTCTCTGTTAAGTTGATATATCCAGTGTATTAACTGTAGTATCTAAAAGCTTGACAACCCAAAGACAATCATCTGGTTAACCAAAGGAACAAACAAACAGTCTTGTGAACATAGGACATGAAAATGACTTTGGGCTAGGAAAGGGAAGTAGGCTGAGATACTTTGGTCATCCTGATAAGCCTTTAGAAACAGTGATCATGGAGTTTTCACGTAACTGTAACTGGGTTTAATGCCTTGCTTTTTCTTTGACTCTTTGTGTTTATTGTATTGCTTGTTCCTCGACTATTTGCATCTATTTTATTGCTAGCCCTCAACTAGAACTGACCTTAATATATGATGTGATCAAAGTAGTATAAAAACATAAAGGGAGAGGGGTTATAGGATAGAGGGTTCTAGGGAGGGAAAATGGGGAAAGGGGATGACATCTGTATTGTAAGTAAATAAAATATCCAACATAAATTAAATTAAAAAAAAACAAGTAAAGACAGAAGAGACTGCAGGCAGCTGTGAGCACAAGATAAGAATATGCTCTTAGGAGACAGCTTCAGAGAGAAAGCTTGTTTAATACTGGGGAAAGGGGCAGCATAAACTTTTGTGGGGTGTGTACAACACTGGCCAAGTCCAGGTCCTGGGGATGCCTCATTCATATAAGGAAGAATTCCAGTGGTGCCAGACATTACCTTACAAGGAGAGAAAAAGTTTAACTTTTCCATCGGGCTACATGAGCTTCTCCTGGAGGCATATGTGGGGTTGCTTGGACATGCAGGCTCTGGGCGGAGGTGCCATATTGAGTAAGGAACAGGATGCTGCAGAACTTTCAGCAACGCATGACTTACCAGAATCAACATAATCTAACTTCTTAGAGTCTACATGCAGTTCCCCCCAAACAGGATTTCTCTTACTTGGTTCATTATCATACTGTTTAATTTTTCTATCTTTGTTTCATAGGAAAATAGTATATCATTGTATATGTGTTAGAGTTCTGTAGAAGGTACACTTATGCATGAGTCTGTTTAGTGTAACATAGCCGTTCTTTAATACCTGTTACTCAAGACTAAAACTCCTCCTTCCCTTATATTTTAAAAAAATTGCCTATGTTAATATATAGCTCCATATGTAGGTTTTATCTTTTGTTCTATGTTTATGCATTTCTGTAATATGTGCATTGATATACATATGGGGAAGTTACATTTATTTGTTCACATGGAGGTCAACAGTTGACATCAGATGTGTTTTTCCAGCAATCTTCTTTTTTAAAAAAAAAAAACTGCTAAAATTATAGTGTGTGTGTGTTTGTCTGTGTGTGTGTGTGTGTGTGTATGTGTGTGTTTGTCTGTGTGTAGGTCAAAAAACAACTCATAAAAGTTACTTCTCCCCTTCCACTATGTAAATTTCAGGGTGAAAACTCAAGTGTCTAGGTTTGGTATAGTTTCCTTTACTCCCTGGACCATCTTACCAGCCCACTACCTCAATTTTAGAAATGGAGTAGTTACTTGAACCTGTTGTTTGCCAGTTTGTTTACACAGACTAACCAGCGAGCCTCAAAGATGTGAGTGCCTGTCTTTCACATGGGCCTTTATGGTCTCGACCCTGGCCATTTTACAGCTACAGAAAGCAATAGTTTACAATTGACTAAGCTACTGTATATTTAATTTGAATGCATAAAGAAGTTTAGAAAGCACATTAATTCATTGTGGTAGCTAAGATATCTTTAGGTTTGTATAGCTATTATATGAGGTAGCAAGTGAAGAATCTATTTTGAAAATTTAATTAAAGAATTTAGAACATTTAACAAAACATTTAGAACATGACAAAAACTTAAAGGCATATTTTTAATGTAGTTATAAGCCTAAATCAGATAAATAAGCTTAATATCCTCTGAGTATATGCTACAAACTCTATTTTGTTTTCCTAGTTTTTAATTAAAAAGAAACCATTACATATATCTCTGTGTGCATTACTATGTATATTTGCATTGTGTGTTGTCATGCAAGTGATACATGTGCATAGGCTTTAGAGGATGGTTTATGGAAGTTGGTTCTTCTCTTCTACCATACAGGACCTGTCGATCCACTTGGTCTCTCTAGCTTGACAGTACGCACATGTACCTGCAGGCCCACAGCTCCAGCCCTGTGCCACAAACTCTTCAAGTCGGAAAAAGTTTTCCTACCTGACTCCTATACTCACTGAGGTTCATTGAGACTTTGCAGGAGACATTATAAAAAAACTCTCTTCAGCATCAACTCCACTATTCATCGCTTTGAACACCACAATAAATAGAAAGAACATGAATTGAGTCTTTCTTTTCCCTCTTAGCTTTCTCTAAGCGCTGAAGTGAATAGGTGTCAACTTTCTGTTGTGGCCCTGGCAGTTCTCACTTTCAAAGGAACAATCAGAAGGCAACCCTTTCAGAAAATTGATCCACTGAAGTCTGAAACGCTTAAAAATAAACTGTCAGTTCTGTCTGTTTCCTCCCTACATAACCTGTCAACCTCACCTCTGGCTTCTTATTTTCCAAAACCCTAACAGCCTGGTATTCTATTTCAAAAGCTTCTGTGAGCTTCCTTCTTTGTAAGGAGTATTGTAAACCCTGACCATATATTTCATAAATTGTAGCGAGATCTGAATGGAGATAAAAGCTGACCAGTGCCCCTGATGACCTGGCATCTCCACCCACAGAGCTGTTCTGGCACCACTACCCACAGGGTTCAGAGATTTGGAATAGGAAAGAAAATCACTTTTATATTCAGTAAGGCCTACTTCAAGTCTTCATACTTGGAAGGAAATTATATACAATATATAGAGCGTTTTCCTCTATGTGTTTTTTTTTTCGATTCACCACACAAGTGTCCCTCACTTAGAATTCTTAAGAAATAAGTTGAAATAGTTTCATAGAAAGTTGTTGGTTTTTTCTTCAGAATAATCTATTTCATAAAAGTCTTTATTTCATGGCATAGCTCATGATTTCTTAAAAAAGTACATATGCACAAAAGTAACATAGTCATATATCAAATCTGACCTGATAACATTGTTTGTCCCTAAAACATAAAGCTTGTCCAGTAGAGAGATTGTCTTATCGTCTTTCCTAACATTAATCTCCTCATTATAAACCTATAGGTCAGAAGAGAATTCAACAAGCTTATTTCTGGTTTTAACTGGGAAATATATTACTTACTTACTTACTTATTTACCTTATTATTTAATTTATATCCCAGAGAAATGCATTCATAAAAAGGCTTTCACCATCTTTTAGAAATAAAACACAGAAATCTTTCAGAGAGGAAATAATAGCCAGTTTGTAGAATGCCAGTAATTTAAAACCCAACATTAACTATTAGGTTGGTAGTTTTCCATTTGCTTTCAATATATAGACTTCTTAAGAAAAAAATGATAAAAGTCAGGCTTTGTAGTATTCCAGAGGAGGTAAGGTGGACAACTTTACTTTCAGAAATGTGGGTCTTATGTGTTATCTTTTAATAGAATGATGATTTTGCCACTGGCCTGGTTTTTAAATCTCTCTTCATCACAGCTCCATGTTGGTGGGATAAAAGGCTATCTCTCTGCATGCCTTGAGGATTCTATGGCATACTATCAATCTTCTTGCATAATGTCCTCTATCATATGAATACCTTCTTAACTCCTTCTCTAAATGTATACCTCTTTTATATGGCAGACGATGTTTAAACTATGTTTTCTTCATTGCCTTGGGTTGAAGTTTAGCCTATGATACCCTTTTAGTAAAACCAATTGAGCAGATGAAACTCAGGGATGTTAAGACAGAAAGGCCAGCACTGCAGTTTCTCTGCCATTACTTCTATTCTTTCATGAACAAAACACCAGCTGTCACAAATTTAAATCATTCAGCCATTTGTATGTGATTTGTTTTCCTGTTAGACTCAGAAAAATCACCAAATAACATTAACTCCACCTTCTATTTTTCTCCCTTTTCCCTACATTTCTTTGTACAAGGGCCCTAACCTAGGCGTGTGAGTTGTTCAACTAAGATATGTAAATTTGACATAGTTTTATATCTGAATAAAAATTGCATATTTGTGAATAAATCTTTTGGTCTCTACTCCCTAATTTCTATACAACAATTTTGTTACCATTGCAACATACTTAAAAAAAAAAAAATCCCAAACCGAACCTAAACAAAGCAAAACAAAAAAGGAATGGTTATTAGCAAATCCTTTGGTTTCCATATGGAAGTAGAAATACTTCCATGCAGAAGTAAGGTCATTATTTCATTTCTGCCGGTGAGTTTGACTGTTCTCTTGAGTCCAAAATGACCTCTTCAAAATAGTATGTTTCAGTCTTTCTTCTAAACTTCTACTAGCAACAATTTTGTAAACTGTTCATATTTCCTCAAGGTCCTAAAGATGTTCTTCCTGACTCTGGTTTGTATGTTTACACTGTGAGTGTACCTCAGACTGTTTTATACATACAGGGATAGATGTTGAGTTCTCCTATTTTTTTTAATGGTGCTAGTTTATAAGTTAGAGCAGTTTTTATTATTTCTTAGTTGAAAAAGTGTTTTTCTGTAAAGGAAGTGTGCGTACATAGGATCATGAATCAATTTCTCTTTTTTTCTTTATTTCTTCTCTTTTCTCTATCTCTGCTTTTCTCTGTTTGGTAACCTTTCTCCTCAAACAGAAACACCTTTGGCCAGAGAGAGCAATTATTTTTATTAATACTTTTGAGTGTCTAATTTTATCTTGGCACTTTAAATCAAGATTTGATTGGTATAAACCCTGTCTAGATTGCAGACCCCACATTAAATTTGAGTCTTTATTTTTCCCCCATGTGCCATATAAGGGTGAAAGAAATTTTCTACAGTCATAATTTACTGTCACATTTCAACTTTTTGTGTACATATGAGTGAAGTTAAACATTTAAATTGATAGTGGCATTTCATATACTTGACACATATATATTTCACATTAAGTTTTAGCATGTATGTTATACTAGTTTTTAAAACAAACTCTCCAGTATTTCCAATGGTGTATGTCTTCCAGGATTGTCAAGGTAATGATATTGCAGGTTTCAGACTCTGAGAAAGCAAAGGGTCGATACTACTAGGTCCCTCAGTTGTTCATATGTTGGAGAATTTTCCGCTTAGCAGCACAATTTGTAGGTAAGGTTAATTAGGGATATTGCAGTCACTAGGTCACGGCACTTGTGATTGGATTGAATGATTGATACTGCATATGACATTATCTTGACTATGTAGATTCCGTATAACAGGGCAGATTCTATTCTCTCTGTCTCTTCTTGGCTGTCTTTCTGCACCAAATTGTCCCACCCTACCCACTGATAGCACAACCTGATAGCACAACAGGAAGATCTGTGACAGGTAACAGTTCTTTGGTCTTGAATGCCTCAGTATTCGGAAATAAGAGAAAACAAATTCACAGCTTTATTTAATTGTGTTAGTCTGATGTAGTCTTTTATAGTACCACAAAAGAGATTAAAACAATACCAGAAGTCACTTTGAAAGTTGAAGCAAAATTCTTTGTAGAGGCCAAAGTGTATAATCTTTAGAGTCTGGATCATAGAATCCCGTGCTACCTACCATCTAAATAGCACGTTTCTTTATACCTTCAGTAGAAAAACTCTGCATTCACCAAAATAACCACACCTCAGCAGACAATAACTTAAAATGTGTGTCTTGTCTACTCAAGCAAAAACAAGCAAAAAATATAAACAATAAAAGATGTAGAGGAAGATTCTCAGAAGTTGTCCAATGAATTAAATGACTTCTAAGTTTCAAATACTTAACATCCCTGATGAAAAAAGATAGGAAATAGCTTTCTGAAAAGGCAGTTTGATATTGAACACATTATAATGTAGACCTTGATTGAGGGAGACCAAGAGTGCAAAAATGCATTTTATGGGTTGGTAAGAGCCAGTAAACACAGAATAATTGAGGGTATCATTCCTTGAGTTCTGTGCCAAGGTCTGTTCTTGAAGCTGCAGCTCTTCAAATATGCTGTCTTAGCAAAGAGTCTCAGTAACCTGTGTGTCCCCACCTCCCCAGTGCTAGGATTACAAATGCGCAGAAATATTTTGTGAGTGGGTTTTGAGGCCTGTCCTTAAATCCTGTGTTGCAACAAAAAATTCTGTATAGATTAAAGTGTCTTCACATCTCAAGGCCATATTATCTTTAAGAAGAAAAGCAATAATGTTTTAATAGCTAGAACATACTTTTACTAAGTGAAACCGATAATTCTCAGAAAAAATTAGTAGAATGTGTAAGGGAAATTAAGTTTGGATACTGGCATTATAACATGCATCTAACTCTCTCTTACATATCTTGTTTGGTGGCATCATTCCAAACATTCTGTATCAACATAAGTTGATGTGTTTACTACACAAAGGTAGACATTGTCAGTTTCTTGTTTGATTCCAAATCCTCTTATCTCCTACATTTATCTATTCATCACCTAGGGTGCTTTTCTGAAGTAACAATGTTGGTAACTGCTATATGAACATGTACAAGAGAAAAGACTTCATAGAACAAGGTCTTGTAACCATGTTTTTCATTCTGCAAATATTGCCATGACAACTTTCTTTGGATGATGGTTTAAAATATCCATATTACTGCACTAGGTCAGATTCGAAGCTATAGAGTACAACTTTATCTACAATAATTGCTGCTCAATGTTGTCTAACTAGGGGACACCAAGTTATCCAAGTGAATAAAGGAATAGAATTAAAGATCTTTGAAAATAAGCAGTGGTATGTTTAGCAGTTACAGAGGTATGTGTATCTCTAGTACATATGATGCTAGGATGACTGGAATCAAAGAACACATATGCAAGACACAAAAGACCAATTGCATAGCTCATAGTAAAGTAGTGTAGATTTAAACAAAAACCTACAGAGTTGTAATCACTTAAATTTTGATAAGTTGGTTTAAATATACTTTGGAATAAAATGCACCTTTTCAACAAATGACACCAGGGAAATTATATATCTACCTGTAAAAGAAAGGAACTTCACAGGAAGACCAACAAAGTCAACTAACCTGGACCTCTGAAAGCTCTTAGAAACTACATTACCAAACAAAGAGCATAAATGGGGTAGATTAAGGCCCTAGCACCTATGTGCAGCTTCATCTCCATTTGGGTCCCCCAAAAACTGGAATAGGGAATGTCCCTAAAGTTGTATCCTGACTGTGGAATCCTTCCCCAATAATACTGCTCTGTCTGGCATTAGTGGGTGAGGATATGCCTAAGCCTGCAGAGACTTGATGAACTAAGGTGAGGGTTGACCAGGGAGCATACCTCTCAGAAGAGAAGGGAAGAGAGAGGAACTCTGTAAGGGGGAACCAGGAGGTGGGCATCATTTGAGATGTAAGTAAATAAATAAACAAATAAAAAAATTAAAGTGGGCTCTATATCACACTTTGAATAGTAATAAATTCAAAATGAGTCAAAGATTTTATGGAATACTCTCCAAATCTAAAACTGCTAGAGTAAAATACCTCAAGTTATATACAGATGCAAGGATTTTCTGCAATCAATGCTATTTAGGACAGGAAATAACTACTCAAATCATCAAATGAGATTTTATGAAATTAAGAATCTTCTATGTCGCAACAGAAATTCTTAGCAGAAAGAAGAGACTTTATAATAGAAGAAAAATTTTGTCAACTTCATGACTGGCAGGTGATTAATTTTTAGCATCTATAAAGAATTTCAATAAAAAATAAATCCAATGATTTGCCTAGCAAATTAGTTAATGATTGTTCTTGGAGAAATACAATCAGTAAATACTTGAAAAAAAAAATTGAAAGTTCTTAGCCATCAAAAACAGTGTTGAAATCAGTTTGAATTTTTACAGTAAGCATGAATATCAAGAAAAAAGCAAACAACAAATGTTGAGGAATGTGTGTAGAAAACTAAGCCTTAAGTGAAGCTACCACAGAAAGTAGAATGGAGGTTTTTAAAAAGTAAAAAAACTAAATGAAGAACTACTGTGTGGTCCAGCTCCATCATCCATGGGCATATACTCAACAGATTCTAAAGCAACAGACCAGAATGATTACTACACTACCATGTTCACTTCACAAGTATTCTCAATAGCCAAGATATAGAACAAGTTACAATGCCCAAAGGAGATGGATTGATAACGAAAATGGAATGTATACTGAAAAGGTACCAAGAGCCTGGGATAGAGTGAGAAGTTCTGAATGGAAAAGTTAACTTAATAATAAGACTATAAGACCTGTGGAAGACTTTCACTGGGAGATCCACATACCAAAGTCACTGGTTTTTAATCACCTCAAGACTGCAGAGGAGTTGACATGCAGATAGAATTTTCCATCCTCAAAGTTTTCTCTTTTCTGTCTTCTAAAACCCAAGATCCCTATACCACATCCATATAGTTTCCACTTCTACAGATATACTGCAGTTTTTCAATTCTTTTAATTAAAGAATAATTCTCCTTCTAGAGAAACCTGTTTCTTTTATTCACAAGGGGTATACAGCCATCAGAATCTAACATATACAGCTCATGAAATTCTATTCGCTTGTAAACAAGAATGAAATTATAACATTTGCTTGAAAGTGAATGGATCGGGAGATAATTGAGTTATGCAAAGTAAATTAGGCACATAGGAAAGAAAATAAAACTTTTTTCATATGAAAGAAATAGATTTAAATATATCTAGTTTGGGTTTTTTAGATTTATGACATATGACATATGATAATCGCTACAAAAGGTAAGGACTGAATCTATATAAAAATGGAAGAGAACAAGAGATGACAACAGACTAGATATGACATAAGATCCAAAAGAAAGATGATGTGGGAAAAAGCATATGAAAGTATAGAAGAAAAGGGAGATGGGGACTGGGAAAATGAGCAGGCTAACAAAAATAAAGTTCAATCACCCCCCCACACACATATATAAACATATATATGAAAATTCCACACTGAAACATGATTATTAGCATCCTTATTGAGTTATCAATTAAAAAGAAAACATAACTACCCAGCTTTTAGAAGTGGATCTTCTTTATGGTGAAATTTCTAAAGGTTTCTTGGTCATAATAGACAATCTCTTCATGCCACATGCCCGAAAAATGTGGACTGTGAACATTTTCCTTACAAATTCTCTGCATGTGTTTATCGATTGCAAAGCTCCACAGGTATCCAAAGCAATACAGCCTCGCTAATATGTGCATTCAGACAACATGTGCATAATTATTTTTCAGGAAACTAGGCAACCATTGGCATACTTGCCACTCTATTCCTCTGGGGAAACAAAGTTTTCTCTGTCATAATTGAGATGTAAATTCAACTGAGACTGCAATACATCTAACAACAGCAAAAGTAACTCTATCATTTAGTCGGTTAGATGTGCGTACTTTTCTGTTGAACTGTGATAAACTTAGAATATTAAGAAGTGATTGTGAACAAACAAATATCTTTGTGTTTAATTCAGACATTCAATCAATTTGTTCTTCTTTCTCCCTTTGACACTTTTTCTACTAAGGTTTAGTATATTGTCAAAACCTAAAATCTATAAAAACTATCGATTTGTTCTAGTCCAATGTTCTTTTTAATAACTATACTATGTATAGTTAGAAATATATGTCATTATATTATACATAGTATAGTTAGAAATAAAAGTCATTATATTATACATAGTATAGTTAGAAATATGTGTCATTATATATGTCATTATATATTTCTAACTATACTATGTATAGTGACACATACATATTTTATATATATATATATATATATATATATATATATATATATATATATTATTGATAGAAAAATGTGTGTCACTCCATGAATATTCTGTGCACAGTGATATTTCATTTTCTTGCCTTTGCTTAGAATGATACTATGTTTTAAAATTTTAATTCCAACTTGCCTCTGAGTGCCAAGTTCAAATGCATTTCCTTTCCAGAGACTCTAATAGCTTCTATAGGAAACACACCCTTTTCCTGTATTTCCACAGTCTTATGGAGTTATTTCCTATAGTATTAGTATTTACATTTTCTTTAATAATGCATTTACTGTGTCTTATTCTATATCTGTTTTCTTGCTCTCCAGATACATACACTACCAATTACTTAAACAAGTGCTTTACTGAGTATGCAAGCAATGTGTGTTTTTAAAGATGGTATAATTTCAAACATGACTTTTTATGTTATAAAATTGCATTTTATTGAATATGTTACTATAATTTAATTAATCTGATGTATTTCCTGTATTCAACATCAGATAGCAGATGGGGAATAAGGATGAATGAAATTGTGAGTTTTAGCAAATAGTATAGGTTAAGAGAATGCAGATTTTCTACTTGAAATAAAACAGGACTCATATCTTGGCTGATTTGTTTAGGTATCATAGTAGGAGTATGGAAGATTTTGTTACTGAGAGTGATTTGAATTGTGGGAGCCTGGCTCAACAGGTTTCAGTGGAGAATTTCAATATGTGGCCTAGAGACTGTTTTTTGTGGTATTTTGGTGAACAATGTGGCTGCTTTTTGCCTTGTCTGAAGAATCTACCTGAGGCTAAGGTAAAGAGACTCAGATTAATTGCATTGACAAAAGAAGACTCAGAAATGCCCATCATAGAATTTGTTCTCTGATTAAGTCTCATGAAGAGAGTTTTAAACAAGCATATCAAGCTGAGAGAGGAAAAATATAAAATATACGGTTTGAGTCTTAAAGGGGGACCAGGACGTGAAATGGAGCTGCATCCTGTGTTCAAGGATATTAAATTGAATTAAAGGAGTGTAACCTTGGGGCAAGATTTCATTCAGCTAAGTTTAGGTCCAGGAATGGTAGTACAAACCTTTAATCCCAGGAGTCAAAGCCAAGCAGATCTCTGAGTTCAAGCCCAGCCTAGAATACAGCAAGCTCTAGGTACAGAAAAACTTAAATCCAGGCTTGGTGGACCACACCTTTAATCTCAGTGCTTTAGAGACAGACATGCAGATCCCTTAGTTCAAAGTCAGTCTACAGAACAAGGTCCATGACAGCCAAGCTCAAGCAGTGAAGGAGTTGAAAAACTTAAAGCTGGTGAGAAGGTAATAAAACCAGGAGCCATGTTCCAGCCCCTGCAAGCAGAAGAACTCAGCAGTCATGGCCACGTAGCTCTGGCATTAGAGTCCAGAATAGAAAGGACTACTGGGACAACTGATGCTAGTTAGGTGGAGCTAAGAAATTAGTGATGATTAAGAAAAGACCAGCATCACTGCGGTGAAATCTTCTAGGAAGTATTTTCTAAGAGCACAAAGTAGCTGTTTTCCAGACATAGAGAAGGTTCTACCTCATGCTGGAGCTGTACCTGGTAACGTGTAAGAGTCATCCGGGTGGTACTGGTTTTGAAGGCATGAAGGGGTCATGAAGAGCAGCTGAGGCTTGGTACTGTGAGAGGCCATGGAAAGCCATTGGTGAAGGTGCAGCCTGTTTTAGTTGATGGCCCAGGACTGAAGGAGTCATGCAAAGGAATTGAGGCTTGACACCATAAAGAGAGCCTATGTGAGGCTATTGGTGGAGCCCAGTTTCAGTGGAAGACCCCAGTATATTAGGTATGCCAGGACCATGGGATGATCACCAAGGACAGCAGCAGAAATGGAGTAGATTCAACTAGAGCCTCAAATGCTACAGATGGCAGAGATGAAGTGACACAAGCCCTTTGGAGGAACCCAGAATATCATGTGTGGATCCTAGACATTGAAACTAGAATCTGTAATATTGAAGTTTCCTTAAAGACTCCAAGATATTTGAGACGCCAGAGCTGTGCACTATCTGCTGTGGAATGTTGCTAACAGGGCATAAAACCAGCCCAGGAGAAAGAAGTTTGTTGCAGTCAACAAAGATGAAAAAGTAGTTGAAGATCTGAAGATTATTTTGATATCAGCTATGGAGATACAGAGTTAGGAGTTTACCCATCTGGTTTCCTGTCTTGCTTTCGGAATTAAAGTTAAGTGATTGGATAAATCTTAGAAGAGATTTTGAACTTTTAACATTGTTGAGACTGCTATAGACTATGAAGACTTTGGAAGATGGACTAAATATATTTTGCACTGTGTTACGTTTAGGTATGGCCTCCAAAGACTCGTGTGTTTTGACAATCCTATGGGGGCCAGGGAGTGGAATGTGATGATTTTTATATGCTTGCCCAGGGAGAGGCACTATTAGAAAATGTGACTTTGTTGGAGTAGATGAGTTACTGTGGGTATGGGCTTTAAGACTCATCATAGCTTCCTGGAAGCCAGTATTTTGCTAGCAGCTGTTAGATGAAGATGCAGAACTCTCAGCTTCTCCTGCATCATGCCTGCCTGGATGCTGTCATGTTCCCACCTTGATGATAATGGACTGAACCTCTGAACCTGTAAGCTAGCAACAATTAAATGTTGTCATTATAAGAGTTGCCGTGGTCATGGTATCTGCCCACAGAAGTAAAACCCTAACTAAGACACTGTCATTAGTCTTTGGTTAGGTAGATGGGAAACTTGGCTACCAGGGAACCAGTATGTTCAAAATCACCCAACATGCAGAAACAAAATCTTGAATGTATTTTACTGAAATGGAAAAATAAGCCAAAGTGATGGGACTGAGGTAGTGGCAGATTTATGACATCAATAACCAGAATAGCAGAAATGGAACTTACTGTGCTTACTTTCTAAGTAATTTAACTCACACATGTGTATCTTGAGGGGATATTATCAGCTACATTGAAAGATGAAAAAGGCAGATTTAGAAAGGCAGAGGCATGACTAACATCAGGGAGTTAGTAAGTAGCTGAACTACCATGATTATACTTACAAATCCAACTTCTTTCCAGCAGCATACCATGAAGCTTGCACCAGAAAATGGCAATACTTTGAATATACACATAACCTTGGCAGTACTTGAGTCTGTTACAGATAGATGGCCTTGACTTAATAGATTTTGCACAGCCTTCTTCATAAATTAGCTTCCAACTTTACATAGTCTTTGTAAAGTTGATTTTTTTTTTTGGCTAAATGTTTCTTTATTACAGCAGCTATGTGTAGATTTAGTCCCTTTTGAAATGTCTTTTCCCCAGAAGCATATCAGCCAACAATAACAGCAGCTAAATTCAGCTCAGAGCACTAGATAACTGATTTATTTTGTCACTGGCACCTTTATGAAGTTCATTTACTGGGGAAGATCTGGAAATAAAACCTGTTTTTCATTTCTCACTAGAACCATGGCAGTGAACATCTAAAGATCTGGAAGTGATCTGGATGCCAAATTCTGGGTAGAGAAACATAATTATTTTAATGAGGCTTATTGCTAAGTGAACCCCACATGGTTTTTTAGGATCACTAGAACCAAGCAGAGAGTCTCTCCTGCTCTCCAAGTGAATACATTAAAGCTGGGAAATACCGTGTATTATGTCACTACCATCTGGTATCTGGCTTCCCTATGCTTCTCTTCATTGTTTTGCCCTTGATGCTACCTAAATCTTTTTCCCCCAATAGTAGAGACCTAATGACATTTTTAAAAAGCTAAAATATATTTGAAGGCTTGATCTTGCTGTAAATCATTTCTCACTGAGAGTTGGACATGGATAATACAGTGAACTGAAATATGCTACAGGGCAATGGATGATATTTCCTGAAAGGCTGTTTACTTGAACTAATATGAGTATGTAAATGGTTCTGAGATGCTGAGAGTGAAAATAATACACAACTTTTATGAGAACAGAAATTCTTTATCCCCCTTCTATACACGTTCCACAGAGGGAAGGATGCATTAGAGAAAACCTTAGGCACCATTCAGCAAATCTGTATGAAGAACCTAGCACAGAGTGGCATCATAGTGAATAGATATAAAGCAGAGAAGCAAAAAGACAGAAGTCCTACTCCCATGAGTGTTTCAATCTAGAGGAATAATCTTGACAGTACAGGGCAGAATCTGTGGAATAAAAAAAAACTGCTATTGGTAATTAAATGTTATTGACTGAATAAAAACAGGAAAAGTGCACAGGAACGTAAATAAATCTGAGAATATACATTTGATTATATTGTCACAGAGCCATCTTTGATAGAATAAACCCTAGAACAATTGTGGGAACTGTCATTGAATTGCTTTGCAAAAAGTAAAAGGCACAATGAATAGTGTGCTGATTTCTATCATCTCTGAGTGTGATTATTAGGGAAGAACATTTATAGATATGATCAAGGTAAAATGGGATTTATTAAAAGGTGAATCTTTTTAATAAGATCAACATGAACAGCATCATTGTTAAAAATGGAAATTTGGATACAGAGACAGATAAATGGAGGGAATGGATTGTAATGACACAAAAAGATAGTCAACACATGCATGCCAAGTAGAGATGCAAACATGGAGCTTTCCGTTGCTACTCTTAGAAGTTCTCAGCAATGGTATACTTTAATTATTTCATATGCCAAGGCTCCTGTATATCTGATAATACATCTCTATACTTTAAACTGAAATGTTTATGCTACACTGTTATGGCTAAAGGAGGGGAGGTCTCATTTTTCATTATTCCACAAGAGCAAAACGCAAAAATCTTACAGAGAGGTGAGTAGTTGGTGGCAATTTCTGATGGTGTTTCTTTGTTAGCAAAGAAATTCTAGAGTTACCTTTTCAATTTGTAACTTTTGTGTTTTAAGTGTATGTATGGTGTGTTTGTGTGTTGTATATAAGCATGGGCACATCTATGCATGCATATGTGTGATCAATATGTAGTCATGCAGTCACAAGTGTGCACATGCATGTGGAGGCCAGAGTTAACATTGGGATCCTCTTTAATCACTCTTTCTGTGCAACAACTGAGGTGAGATATCAGTAAACCCCAAAGTTCTCCAAAAGGCTGGTCTTGGTCCTGAATCCTCAGTTTCTACTTGCTGTGATTAGAATTATAAGAAATCTGATACTCTCCAGAGCATTTCTAGTTTCTGTGGATCCATACTCAGTCTTCTTACTTGTTTGAAAAAAAATTCTAATGGCTGGACCATTTCTTCCCACCCCTAGATCTGTTTTTACATCTACTTCACCACAATCCTTTATTATGAGTATCAATAAGCTATGTGTAAGTGTAAGTACATTCATTACTAGTTCCTCAAAGAACTTTAAACTTACGGCAGAATACCCTCTACAAAATAACAAAATCAACAATGACCAAAAGGATGGCTGAAGGGAACGACACTCTTCCCAATAGAGCATTCTTCCTATGCCTCATGTGGTTTCAGTGAAGGTTTCTTAAATTGTTTTTGTTATAATCAAGACAACTCTTTTCTCTTATTATCTTTTCCTAAAGTGAATGTGATGCTTAATCAATTAAAAGAGAATAAAGCTCTGAAAATATACTATGCTTGAAAAAAATATTCTGTAAGCACCTTCCTGTTCTTTTTCCAACTTTAATATCATCTTCACTGGATTTATATGACCAGTAGTACAAACAGAATGTATAATTATTTTCACCTCATTCCTTATTGTAGAACAGGGAATAGATGGTAGTAAATTTTGATTATGTATTTATAAGAAATCGCAATGATATTTTATCTGGAAATATAAGAATATTGTGAAAAACAAATGATTTATGGAGTTTATGGTCATGTGGATGTTCAAGGGTATCTATTTAAAAAAACACCTTCATATCATGGAAGCAAAAGGAATCAATGATTAGTCAACCATGCTTAGGAAAGAAGAGGAATATATGCCCAGTTTTTGAAAACTGGGCAAAATTATGTATATATTCCTACTTAAAAAGTCACTTTTTCACAGTAGTGTAGGAAACCATGATGATATCACAGAGATAGCATCAAATGGTATATTTAAATACAAGATATTAAGTGAGCAAAATATCATGATAGAAAAGACTGGGACTGTAGGAGGAGAAAATGCATGGGAATAAGAACTATTGCTGGTCAGTTGCTGGTGCTGTATACATGGTGCTCAAATGTTCATCAGGTAATAAATTGTGTGGACATTGAATCTTTTCAGCATTTAAGCTATTATTAATTGTGAGAATGTGTTATATGAAACTGCTAGCTGACTAAATTAAAGAGGAAGGCCATCTATTTGATAATTTCATAGCAGTGGTTATATTTTAAACCTAATTATCATCTTTTCCTCATATATCTCCAAGACACCTAGAACTGTAATTGAATAATAATATGACATGCCTATAAAATTAATAGGTTACAGATATCAAGAGGCCTGATGTGGAAATTATAGAGAAAGAGGTCAACAAGCGTATTCACTGTAAATTAATATGCATTATTAAATAATATTAACCGGATAATTAAATAATGACACTGAAGCAAATTGTATTGCTTAGGCATTAAATCTCTATCCTCCTTTCTTCTAAAAGCTATCTTTTCTCTTGTTAGACATAGTGTTTATCCAGATTCAACTCAAATATGTCCTACCCGAGAATATGTTACCTCTTCTTTGGATGCAAAGACAAATTCTTACTTATTTACAGACTATGTATAGGTACACACTGTAGAGTCAGTTTTATAAAGATCCTTTGAAGAGAAGAAAACAAAATATTTATGTAGTACACACATGTGCCAATGCTAACTCAAGGACGTGCCTGTTGCTAGACTGATAGACTTATTTGTATAAGTAGAAAATGAGAAGTATAAACCATCTTGTGGATGAATATTAATTGCTCTTCATAAACCTGAAAAATGTCTTGTTTGTTTCTCAATCCAATTTCTTAGACAGCTAGTATCTATGTGCCATGTGTTACACATAATGCTGTTTGCACAGAGACTCCCAGGCACTGACCTTGATATATTTGTAGTATAACTACCACCATGCAACTATTCATACAAACCATACTGTGCTGAGAAATCTGTAAAGTTTGGGTGGAAAAGAAAAAATATATGTATGAGAAAGTTGACATATTTGCAGTTAGAAATTGAAAAATATTGTTTCAGGATATGTGGTCATGTTCTTGGTACACATTCTCAGCCCTCAAATAAATACCCTTAATTACATTTGATACTAAAACCTTAAACTTAATGCCTTCTGTGTTTTAAAAAGTTCCCCATTCACTATGGCTATAATGCTTTAAGGTGATCTGCACAGAAAATTACTATGAATTGACATTTTCTTTATAAGTTCATGTGTAGATCCTTCATTCATTTAAGCATTTAGGAGGACACTTCGTACAGGATGTGTCAAGAGCCATTTTGCCTGCTTCTGTGAAAGCATGCCTGTCAGGCAAAGTTGAGGCCAGTGTTTGCCAGCAGAGTTCCTGGCCTGCTGAAGCATGGAACAATAATAGGGGATACATGTGAATCTCAAGGCAAAGGGCTGAATGTTCTGTTAACCTTGGAGGAAGGAATAAGGAGGAATAAGGAGGTCTCTGGATGGATATAGATTTTGAATTTATGTCAGCCATTTTCTCTTCTGGCTTGTGACTTTGTTTCTCATGATGCTATAAAGTATATAAAGCTTAAGAATTAAACTCAGGGCTGCTGTAGTATTGACTGGGCAGTCCTTCTGATTTCTAACCTTTGCCTCTGAGTCTTTTCTGTCTTTCCAAAATCATGCTCACTGCCCCCTTAGAGGACTGTTTGACTTAGTACTGGCTGGACTGGTACAAGGATGCCTTTTATTTCCTTATTAATTTGAGAAATTTTATTTTTTCACTTAAAATAAATATACACTTTCTCCTTGACATAGTCAAGTTTCCAACATCACTGGCCTTGCTCTTGTAGCTATTTCTAAGTAAAAATACTTGGACACAAGCACCATATTGTTGAAGTTTATTTGAAATCCAAGAGGGTAGCCTATACACTAATGACATGTTAGACAAAGTGATGAGTCAGGGTTTTGTTAAAACTGAGTTTCAGGGCAGGTTTCATTATGCTAATTTATATAGCATGAAACTTAAGTGACATGAGTTGGTTTCTTTTAGAATTGTTTTTACATCAATTGCCTTTAGTTAGTTTATAAATAATGGAATGATTGAAAATGGTCGAGTTCAGGAAAAATTTATGATAAAGTTTAATGTCTTCAGGGTTTCAAATTATTCCCAGCAAGGCAACTAAAAAATCGTCAGTCACGAATTTTCTCATTATTTTGTATCTAGTTATGTTTCTGAAAATGTGATGTCACAGATATTTCTGCATATTATGAAGTTTACTTGCTTTGGCAAATTATGTTTATTTTATTTTTTTGATGACCCTTATTGTAATCTTTTTTTTCTGTTTTTTTATTGGATATTTTATTTACATTTCAGATGCCATCCCCTTTCCCCATTTCCCCTCCTAGAAAACCCCTATCCCATGTCCCTTTTTCCTTTTTGCTTTTATACACTTTTAAAAAAATGTTAATCAAAGGCTTTATAAGGTTAGTAATGCTCAATCAGAAGTGTAACCCAATGATAAGAGATAGAAAGAGTCAGAAGGGGGTGGATATGGAGGCAGATGTTCACGTGTCTCCACCAGTCAAAGATAGTTGATATATCTTTTAGAATTTTTAACCTAATATTTTCAGAACTAACTTGGCCACATGCACCTGAAGCTATAGAAATTTTATCATGAAAAAGACAGGACTAATATATGTTCAAAGAGCTACCCAATCTTGCAGTTTTAACTGATACATTATATAAATCATATTTTACTCAAAAAAGGGAATTTTGACCTTGTGTTGTTGGTCTGCTAGCATATTGGAGCTCTAGCACCCCTCCTTTAACTTTTTCCTCCAGTATGGCTCAGACTCTGAATTCCTGCTTTCATTCCTGCTCAAATAAGGCATTAATATTCATATCAAAATTCAAATGAGTTATCTGTTTCAAGAATGCACATTGTAGGATTGATGGTAGAATGGCCAACATAAAATGTGTAAGTTAAGACGTAAACATTAAAGAATGCAAATAGAAAACGTAATCTGAAATTGAGTTCTTAATCGCTGAGCTCTCTGCTCCTCAAGTCCTTCTGCCAGCTCTTCACCCTCCCCCACCATCACCCAGCCCAGCTCAGTCTGATGGTTGGTCCAAACATTCACAACTGCATTGGTCAGTTGCTGGAAGAACCTCCCAGGGAACAGCCACACCTGTTTCCTGTCAGCAAATCCCTCTTGGCAACAGCAACAGTGTGTGTGTGGTGGGTGTGGGGCGGGGAGTGTCTGCAGACAGGATGGATTCCTAGGTCCCTCCTTCAGTCTCTGCTACATTTTGCATTGTTTAAAACCTTGTTTACTGCACATAAGTAGCATTTTTAATAAATAAAATATTTTGAGATAAAATTACACCTTAAAATTTTATCACAGATATTTTATTTTATTTTATTTTATTTTTGGTTTTTCGAGAAAGGGTTTCTCTGTGTAGCCCTGGCTGTCCTGGAACTCACTCTGTAGACCCGGCTGGCCTCGAACTCAGAAATCTGCCTGCCTCTGCCTATCAAGTGCTGGGATTAAAGGCATGCACCACCACTGCCCGGCCACAGAAATTTTAGTAAATAACATATTCCAATGCAGGAATTAATTTGTGATTTTTATATTTGATTCAAAGACCAAAAGTGAAAATTTTCTATTATTTGCACAAGTGTCCTCATTTTGAGCATTTCTATCAGCACTCATAAATAGACAGACATCTCCAAGAAACATTTATAAAGTATAAAGTATGAGGATTTCTAAAACCTTTCAAGAAATACGGGAACCATTTCTCTCTTCCATAGAAAATTGAAATATAACAAAGTGATTGTACAAGTAAATACAAGTCTAAATCAAAATGATGATGATAACAACAAAATGTCAAGTTTTAAAATATTGTTATGAGTTTTTTTTAGATCTTTTGTGATCAAGTAGGGCAATGTCAGTTATGAGGAGATCATATATTATTATTTCTTTCCCATTCTTACAAACCTTCCACCAATTTCTAAAATAGAAATGTCATTTATGTCCCTGTCTTATTATCTACACATTAAATAGATGTTATGCTAAGATGATTTTAAAAATAGCAATAAAACAGAAATTAACAGTTAAAGTTCCCCGTCTGCCATATTTAAAATATAACAAGAAATGTTATTTCACACAAGAAATATATGATGCTTTTTTGACACATCTATCCTATTGGGATATGTAATCCTAACATTTAATTTATGAGAAGCATATGGGTCTATCTTTCTTACCAACTTCTGTTTATTCTGAAGCTGGCAATATTTCCCTTGCTGAGTCTATAAACCTGGAGACAGCACGTAGAAAGAGTTAGCTGAGGCACCATCCTTCACTGATCTAAAATCATCTAGTTTGCGGCCTCAGAGAAACTATCAGTTGTCTGCTCCAAGTGTTATAAATCATGTGTGAAAATAGGTTTTGTACATGTCTCCATAGGCTCACAGTCCAACTGATTCTCCTGTTGCTGTGCTGGCTGAAGATGGTAAATCATGGACTTTCCCTGTCACTGGGGTTAGTGTTTGAACCACTAGACAGTTCTGGCTCCCACTAGGCTGAAACACTGCCATAAAACTGAAAAGTATAACCAGAGCCAACGAGAAATCACAATAGGACAACTCACACAGAAGTGACATCCACTTTTAGTGTTCAAAGTCAATGGCTAATTTCAAAAGACAAGAAATAAAAAAATGAACTTATACTAAAAATAACGTAAAAGGTATGTTGCAGATTAAGGAGTATTCATATGAATATGAGATTAATAAATAAACACAGTCGAGAGTAAATATTGTTTGGCTGGAAAGTAATTTCCTGTTTCATCTTGTTAGTTGTAACATCAAATCGGCTATGATATGTTGCTAAATTCTATGAGACTCCGTTTTCTCATTTATAAAAACAGTCAATGAAATACAAGAAAGCTTAATTATGGTGCTACCCTGAGGTAACTGGTATGATTTGTATATTGCCATTAATACAGTATTGACTGAATCAAAATGTTTTCCATTGTTAATACTACCTTCACAACAAAACGAGTCCCTTATTTTCATCTCAGCTTCAGTGGAAGAAATAATTGAGATGAAAAAGAGTCAGAAAGATGTTCAAGCAAAAGAAATGCAAGTGTATGGTGAAAAAAGTCACCATAGAGGTGAGCCTATTTACTAATGTGTTTCCCACCCTTTACTTAAAATTTTGAGTTAGTTGTTTGGTTTCGATGAGTCACTTGGGAGAATCATGGAAATAGTTTGATGGACAACAGTGATACTTCCACATTCTATTTCAAACATACAAAAGACAGTATCTGTCATACAGAATATTTCTATAAGAAAAATCCAGAAAAACATATTTTAGAGAAAAAGAAAAATGTATTTCTTGCCAATATTGAGTGATATAAAAGGTTATATAATTCTATCAATTTATTACTTCCCTTTTCTGAAGCAGGCATGACTATTAGCATCCTGATTCTAAAGATAGAAAATGTGAATTTCTCTCTTACTTATTAATATATAGGAATTTGCAGGTCTGTAAGTATATGTGTGTGGGGAAAATAAAAGACATATTAATGGATAATTATTATTTAATGAAGTGGGAAAATCTCCAGTCATGATGTATGTCATTGAAGATGAAGAATGCTGAGCCTTCAATGTGAGTGCCATTCTACTTCATATATTTATGATTAAATCACTATTGTTTGATGAGCCATTTTATCCTAAGTGGCAGTAGTGAAGAGATTAATGAGCCAGGACGATGGGTGTAATAAATTAATGTTTTCTAAAAGTTGAAAATTGATCTAAATTAATAATAATTAAGTTCAAAGAAAATACTTGGGGTAACACAATGAAGATTAATCCTAGCCCATTGTAAATATAATTCAGTTTGTGTGCTTGAATCACTCATAAAGAGATCTCTGCCTCTGAAGACAAATATAATTGTTTAGCATTGCCATTGTTGTTCAAAAATTCTTATAATCTTTAAGGATTCAATCAGAAAGGGATGCTAAGTAAAAAGCCTACAATTCTTGTAAGTAAGAATTTAATGGCCTGAATGAATAAAAAAATATTAAATTATATTTGAAACAGTCATAAATTCTTAAACCATTCACCACATTTACTTTACTATTGTAGAGATTCCATAATTTGGCAGATACTGTTCATCCTTTCTCTCATCAGTTCATGGAATGTTTGCTTCATTTTGACTTGAACTTATTTTATGGTTTCATGAACACTACTGATACACATTGTTCTTATAATATTTAAACTAAACACTTTTCACATCTAATTTTTGTCAGGTCTAGAAAACACTTTAAGATGGAGACTAAGCAGTTCATTAAAGAAGTTTTCTGCTATGTTTTCAATAAAACCATCTCTTGCTTACATATTTTGGTTTGATTGATTTTGGCATCACTATGTATTCCTGCATTTGAATTGCCCGTCCAGCATGGCTTCATCTTGGCCCTTTGTTTCCATTAACTAAGCTTGTGTATATTCTTGATTGTGTATATTCAATGATCCTGAGTAGCAAAATGAATGGATAAAGAAGAGCCAATAATTCAAATAAAAATATCTGTTCAAATATGAGTCACTTTCCTAAAGTTGCTCTCCTTCAATAGAATAATTTTCTCCTGGGTATCATGGTGTCTTCTTAAGAAAATAATATAAACTGAATCAGATCTGTAATTAAAAGCCTGTTAATGTACTATATTTAAATCCTATAGCATGTTTAAACATTTATCCTCTGTTAAAATTTTAACTATGAGCTTTAGAATATTCTCAGTATTCATGAGTTAATTACTACCTAGAGACAAGAATCATTAGAGTAATTGTACATGAGATCATTTTATATCAAGAGATAAAAAACAAGTTTTTGAAAAACTTTTTCATAAAACCCATTATCTTCTTCATTCCAACTATACCTAGGTGAAGATTTCAATTTCAAATCCATAGATACTTAATAATTACTGTTTGCAACAACGTGCAAGTGATTAGTTAGGCTAGTCCACTAATCTAACCAACTAAGTATATGTTTATATTTTACATAGTATAAACCCCTAACAAAAATAAAATCTAATTTTCCTCAAAGTTTCTAATTTCTTTTCCAAAAGAAATAAAACAGTGACATTGAAGTCACAAATAATTATGATATGTTTTGTACAAGTAATTGAATTCTGTGATCCAGGAACCTAAAAAGATAGTTCTAACATAGCTAAAAATCCAGTCTATACACATGATACATCAATATCATAGAATTCAATAGCTTGTACAAAAACATATGCTCAATATACATGTGGTCTTAATATCCTGCAAAGAGCTATGGAGAGTAAGCAAACTCACTGGGCTGCCAGCCTTTCAAAGCACAGTCCCACAACATGGCCATATGTTGCAAAATAGGAAAAATAAATAATAAAAATAGAATATTGTTGCAGAAATACTGGAATAAAAAAATTATCAGGTAAGTTTATGTAGTGCTTCATTCTTCATCATCCCTAGGAAGCCCCACAGGCTGTAATCCCCTTATGTTATCAAGAATGTCCTGAGAAGAAGAACTTCAAATTGTTAAGTTCTCTACTGGGCTGACCTTATTGACAGGAAATATAGTGATGAGGGTATTTACACACGCCAACAAATATGCCAAACCCAATAAAATACTGGACTCCGGCACTTGGGAGATAGATATGTTTATAAGTATTTATGTCTCTTTTTATATGTTTATACATAATATTATACACACAAACATATACCCAGACACACATAAAACACACACAAACATGCAGTCAAAAAATTCTTTGGCTGATAAAATAACTTTTATTAGTTTGGAAACAAAGTGATTATCAATTAATCAATGCTAATTTAGTATAAATAAATAAATAATAGATAGATAGATAAAAAATTTTGAACATTAAATGTTAAAACCTCAAAATTTTAGGCATATTGGTCTCATTTTTTTATTAGAACAAACTAAGTCTTCTAAGTGGTAACAACATAAAGTGAATC